>NW_026542779.1:0-205690 GCF_028750875.1 Macrosteles quadrilineatus | reverse complement strand
AATTATATATGAATGAACACTTTTTAGTAATGTTTTTGTAATTAATAATACAAATATAATAATATTATAGAAACGATAATATGAAAATAAATATTGACAGGTTTTTTTGATCATAATATAAATACATAGTTTAAAGTTTTTTATAATTATAATTATATATAAATGAGAACTTTTTAATAATGTTTTTGTTATGAATAATACATATATAGTAATATTATAGGAAGGATAATATACAAATAAATATATAAAAATGTTTTTGATCATAATATAAATACATATTTTATAATATTTTTATAATTATAATTATATATGAATGAACACTTTTTAATAATGTTTTTAATAATAATAATACATATATATTAATATTATAGTAAGGATAATATGCAATTAAATATTGACAGGTTTTTTTTTATCATAATATAAATACATATTTTATAATTTTTATATAAAAATAATTATATATGAATGAACACTTTTTAATGATGTTTTTGTTATTAATAATACATATATAATAATATTATAGGAAGGATAATATACAAATAAATATATATAAATGTTTTTGATCATAATATAAATACATATTTTATAATATTTTTATAATAATAATTATATATGAATGAACACTTTTTAATGATGTTTTTGTAATTAATAATACATATATAATAATATTATAGGAAGGATAATATGCAAATAAATATTCACAGTTTTTTTATCATAATATAAATACATATTTAAAAGTTTTTTATAATAATAATTATATATGAATGAACACTTTTTAGTAATGTTTTTGTAATTAATAATACAAATATAATAATATTATAGAAACGATAATATGAAAATAAATATTGACAGGTTTTTTTGATCATAATATAAATACATAGTTTAAAGTTTTTTTATAATTATAATTATATATGAATGAACACTTTTTAATAATGTTTTTGTTATGAATAATACATATATAATAATATTATAGGAAGGATAATATACAAATAAATATATAAAAATGTTTTTGATCATAATATAAATACATATTTTATAATATTTTTTTAATTATAATTATATATGAATGAACACTTTTTAATAATGTTTTTAATAATAATAATACATATATATTAATATTATAGTAAGGATAATATGCAATTAAATATTGACAGGTTTTTTTTATCATAATATAAATACATATTTTATAATTTTTATATAACAATAATTATATATGAATGAACACTTTTTAATGATGTTTTTGTTATTAATAATACATATATAATAATATTATAGGAAGGATATTATACAAATAAATATATATAAATGTTTTTGATCATAATATAAATACATATTTTATAATATTTTTATAATAATAATTATATATGAATGAACACTTTTGAATAATATTTTTGTTATTAATAATACATATATAATAATATTATAGGAAGGATAATATACAAATAAATATATAAAAATGTTTTTGATCATAATATAAATACATATTTTAAAGTTTTTTATAATAATAATAATGTATGAATGAACACTTTTTAGTAATGTTTTTGTAATTAATAATACAAATATAATAATATTATAGAAACGATAATATGCAAATAAATATTGACAGGTTTTTTTGATCATAATATAAATACATAGTTTAAAGTTTTTTTATAATAATAATTATATATGAATGAACACTTTTTAGTAATGTTTTTGTAATTAATAATACAAATATAATAATATTATAGAAACGATAATATGCAAATAAATATTGACAGGTTTTTTTGATCATAATATAAATACATAGTTTAAAGTTTTTTTATAATTATAATTATATATAAATGAACACTTTTTAATAATGTTTTTGTTATGAATAATACATATATAATAATATTATAGGAAGGATAATATACAAATAAATATATATAAATGTTTTTGATCATAATATAAATACATATTTTATAATATTTTTATAATAATAATTATATATGAATGAACACTTTTGAATAATGTTTTTGTTATTAATAATACATATATAATAATATTATAGGAAGGATAATATACAAATAAATATATATAAATGTTTTTGATCATAATATAAATACATATTTTATACTATTTTTATAATAATAATTATATATGAATGAACACTTTTTAATAATGTTTTTGTTATTAATAATACATATATAATAATATTATAGGAAGGATAATATGCAAATAAATATTCACAGGTTTTTTTATCATAATATAAATACATATTTTAAAGTTTTTTATAATAATAATAATATATGAATGAACACTTTTTAGTAATGTTTTTGTAATTAGTAATACAAATATAATAATATTATAGAAACGATAATATGCAAAAAAATATTGACAGGTTTTTTTGATCATAATATAAATACATAGTTTAAAGTTTTTTTATAATAATAATTATATATGAATGAACACTTTTTAGTAATGTTTTTGTAATTAATAATACAAATATAATAATATTATAGAAACGATAATATGCAAATAAATATTGACAGGTTTTTTTTATCATAATATAAATACAAAGTTTTAAGTTTTTTTATAATTATAATTATATATGAATGAACACTTTTTAATAATGTTTTTGTTATGAATAATACATATATAATAATATTATAGGAAGGATAATATACAAATAAATATATATAAATGTTTTTGATCATAATATAAATACATATTTTATAATATTTTTATAATAATAATTATATATGAATGAACACTTTTTAATAATGTTTTTGTTATTAATAATACATATATAATAATATTATAGGAAGGATAATATACAAATAAATATATATAAATGTTTTTGATCATAATATAAATACATATTTTATAATATTTTTATAATAATAATTATATATGAATGAACACTTTTTAATGATGTTTTTGTAATTAATAATACATATATAATAATATTATAGGAAGGATAATATGCAAATAAATATTCACAGTTTTTTTTTATCATAATATAAATACATATTTAAAAGTTTTTTATATTAATAATTATATATGAATGAACACTTTTTAGTAATGTTTTTGTAATTAATAATACAAATATAATAATATTATAGAAACGATAATATGAAAATAAATATTGACAGGTTTTTTTGATCATAATATAAATACATAGTTTAAAGTTTTTTTATAATTATAATTATATATAAATGAGAACTTTTTAATAATGTTTTTGTTATGAATAATACATATATAGTAATATTATAGGAAGGATAATATACAAATAAATATATAAAAATGTTTTTGATCATAATATAAATACATATTTTATAATATTTTTATAATTATAATTATATATGAATGAACACTTTTTAATAATGTTTTTAATAATAATAATACATATATATTAATATTATAGTAAGGATAATATGCAATTAAATATTGACAGGTTTTTTTTATCATAATATAAATACATATTTTATAATTTTTATATAAAAATAATTATATATGAATGAACACTTTTTAATGATGTTTTTGTTATTAATAATTTATATATAATAATATTATAGGAAGGATAATATACAAATAAATATATATAAATGTTTTTGATCATAATATAAATACATATTTTATAATATTTTTATAATAATAATTATATATGAATGAACACTTTTTAATGATGTTTTTGTAATTAATAATACATATATAATAATATTATAGGAAGGATAATATGCAAATAAATATTCACAGTTTTTTTTATCATAATATAAATACATATTTAAAAGTTTTTTATAATAATAATTATATATGAATGAACACTTTTTAGTAATGTTTTTGTAATTAATAATACAAATATAATAATATTATAGAAACGAAAATATGAAAATAAATATTGACAGGTTTTTTGATCATAATATAAATACATAGTTTAAAGTTTTTTTATAATTATAATTATATATGAATGAACACTTTTTAATAATGTTTTTGTTATGAATAATACATATATAATAATATTATAGGAAGGATAATATACAAATAAATATATAAAAATGTTTTTGATCATAATATAAATACATATTTTATAATATTTTTTTAATTATAATTATATATGAATGAACACTTTTTAATAATGTTTTTAATAATAATAATACATATATATTAATATTATAGTAAGGATAATATGCAATTAAATATTGACAGGTTTTTTTTTATCATAATATAAATACATATTTTATAATTTTTATATAACAATAATTATATATGAATGAACACTTTTTAATGATGTTTTTGTTATTAATAATACATATATAATAATATTATAGGAAGGATATTATACAAATAAATATATATAAATGTTTTTGATCATAATATAAATACATATTTTATAATATTTTTATAATAATAATTATATATGAATGAACACTTTTGAATAATATTTTTGTTATTAATAATACATATATAATAATATTATAGGAAGGATAATATACAAATAAATATATAAAAATGTTTTTGATCATAATATAAATACATATTTTAAAGTTTTTTATAATAATAATAATGTATGAATGAACACTTTTTAGTAATGTTTTTGTAATTAATAATACAAATATAATAATATTATAGAAACGATAATATGCAAATAAATATTCACAGGTTTTTTTGATCATAATATAAATACATAGTTTAAAGTTTTTTTATAATAATAATTATATATGAATGAACACTTTTTAGTAATGTTTTTGTAATTAATAATACAAATATAATAATATTATAGAAACGATAATATGCAAATAAATATTGACAGGTTTTTTTGATCATAATATAAATACATAGTTTAAAGTTTTTTTATAATTATAATTATATATGAATGAACACTTTTTAATAATGTTTTTGTTATGAATAATACATATATAATAATATTATAGGAAGGATAATATACAAATAAATATATATAAATGTTTTTGATCATAATATAAATACATATTTTATAATATTTTTATAATAATAATTATATATGAATGAACACTTTTTAATAATGTTTTTGTTATTAATAATACATATATAATAATATTATAGGAAGGATAATATACAAATAAATATATATAAATGTTTTTGATCATAATATAAATACATATTTTATAATATTTTTATAATTATAATTATATATGAATGAACACTTTTTAGTAATGTTTTTGTAATTAATAATACAAATATAATAATATTATAGAAACGATAATATGCAATTAAATATTGACAGGTTTTTTTGATCATAATATAAATACATAGTTTAAAGTTTTTTTATAATAATAATTATATTATGAATGAACACTTTTTAGTAATGTTTTTGTAATTAATAATACAAATATAATAATATTATAGAAACGATAATATGCAAATATATATTGACAGGTTTTTTTGATCATAATATAAATACATAGTGTAAAGTTTTTTTATAATTATAATTATATATGAATGAACACTTTTTAGTAATGTTTTTGTAATTAATAATACAAATATAATAATATTATAGGAAGGATAATATACAAATAAATATATATAAATGTTTTTGATCATAATATAAATACATATTTTATAATATTTTTATAATAATAATTATATATGAATGAACACTTTTTTAATAATGTTTTTGTTATTAATAATACATATATAATAATATTATAGGAAGGATAATATACAAATAAATATATATAAATGTTTTTGATCATAATATAAATACATATTTTATAATATTTTTATAATTATAATTATATATGAATGAACACTTTTTAATAATGATTTTAATAATAATAATACATATATATTAATATTATAGTAAGGATAATACGCAATTAAATATTGACAGGTTTTTTTTATCATATTATAAATACGTATTTTAAAATTTTTATATAAAAATAATTATATATGAATGAACACTTTTTAATGATGTTTTTGTAATTAATAATACATATATAATAATATTATAGGAAGGATAATATGCAAATAAATATTCACAGGTTTTTTTATCATAATATAAATACATATTTTAAAGTTTTTTATAATAATAATTATATATGAATGAACACTTTTTAGTAATGTTTTTGTAATTAATAATAAAAATATAATAATATTATAGAAACTATAATCCTTCCTATAATAATTATCCTTCCTATAATATTATTATATATGTATTATTAATAACAAAAACATTATTAAAAAAGTGTTCATTCATATATAATTATTATTATAAAAATATTATAAAATATGTATTTATATTATGATCAAAAACATTTATATATATTTATTTGTATATTACCCTTCCTATAATATTATTATATATGTATTATTCATAACAAAAACATTATTAAAAAGTGTTTATTCATATATAATTATAATTATAAAAAAACTTTACACTATGTATTTATATTATGATCAAAAAAACCTGTCAATATTTATTTGCATATTATCGTTTCTATAATATTATTATATTTGTATTATTATTACAAAAACATTACTAAAAAGTGTTCATTCATATATAATTATTATTATAAAAAACTTTAAAATATGTATTTATATTATGATAAAAAAAACCTGTGAATATTTATTTGCATATTATCCTTCCTATAATATTATTATATATGTATTATTAATTACAAAAACATCATTAATTATACGTTATTAATAATACATATATAATAATATTATAGGAAGGATAATATACAAATAAATATATATAAATGTTTTTGATCATAATATAAATACATATTTTATAATATTTTTATAATAATAATTATATATGAATAAACACTTTTGAATAATGTTTTTGTTATTAATAATACATATATAATAATATTATAGGAAGAATAATATGCAAATAAATATTCACAGGTTTTTTTATCATAATATAAATACATATTTTAAAGTTTTTTATAATAATAATAATATATGAATGAACACTTTTTAGTAATGTTTTTGTAATTAATAATCCAAATATAATAATATTATAGAAACGATAATATGGAAATAAATATTGACAGGTTTTTTTGATCATAATATAAATACATAGTTTAAAGTTTTTTTATAATAATAATTATATATGAATGAACACTTTTTAGTAATGTTTTTGTAATTAATAATAAAAATATAATAATATTATAGAAACGATAAAAGTTTTTTTATAATTATAATTATATATGAATGAACACTTTTTAATAATGTTTTTGTTATGAATAATACATATATAATAATATTATAGGAAGGATAATATACAAATAAATATATATAAATGTTTTTGATCATAATATAAATACATATTTTATAATATTTTTATAATAATAATTATATATGAATGAACACTTTTTAATAATGTTTTTGTTATGAATAATAAATATATAATAATATTATAGGAAGGATAATATACAAATAAATATATATAAATGTTTTTGATCATAATATAAATACATATTTTATAATATTTTTATAATAATAATTATATATGAATGAACACTTTTTAATAATGTTTTTGTTATTAATAATACATATATAATGATATTATAGGAAGGAAAATATACAAATAAATATATATAAATGTTTTTGATCATAATATAAATACATATTTTATAATATTTTTATAATTATAATTATATATGAATGAACACTTTTTAATAATGTTTTTAATAATAATAATACATATATATTAATATTATAGTAAGGATAATATGCAATTAAATATTGACAGGTTTTTTTTATCATAATATAAATACATATTTTAAAATTTTTATATAAAAATAATTATATATGAATGAACACTTTTTAATGATGTTTTTGTAATTAATAATACAAATATAATAATATTATAGAAACGAAAATATGAAAATAAATATTGACAGGTTTTTTGATCATAATATAAATACATAGTTTAAAGTTTTTTTATAATTATAATTATATATGAATGAACACTTTTTAATAATGTTTTTGTTATGAATAATACATATATAATAATATTATAGGAAGGATAATATACAAATAAATATATAAAAATGTTTTTGATCATAATATAAATACATATTTTATAATATTTTTTTAATTATAATTATATATGAATGAACACTTTTTAATAATGTTTTTAATAATAATAATACATATATATTAATATTATAGTAAGGATAATATGCAATTAAATATTGACAGGTTTTTTTTTATCATAATATAAATACATATTTTATAATTTTTATATAACAATAATTATATATGAATGAACACTTTTTAATGATGTTTTTGTTATTAATAATACATATATAATAATATTATAGGAAGGATATTATACAAATAAATATATATAAATGTTTTTGATCATAATATAAATACATATTTTATAATATTTTTATAATAATAATTATATATGAATGAACACTTTTGAATAATATTTTTGTTATTAATAATACATATATAATAATATTATAGGAAGGATAATATACAAATAAATATATAAAAATGTTTTTGATCATAATATAAATACATATTTTAAAGTTTTTTATAATAATAATAATGTATGAATGAACACTTTTTAGTAATGTTTTTGTAATTAATAATACAAATATAATAATATTATAGAAACGATAATATGCAAATAAATATTCACAGGTTTTTTTGATCATAATATAAATACATAGTTTAAAGTTTTTTTATAATAATAATTATATATGAATGAACACTTTTTAGTAATGTTTTTGTAATTAATAATACAAATATAATAATATTATAGAAACGATAATATGCAAATAAATATTGACAGGTTTTTTTGATCATAATATAAATACATAGTGTAAAGTTTTTTTATAATTATAATTATATATGAATGAACACTTTTTAATAATGTTTTTGTTATGAATAATACATATATAATAATATTATAGGAAGGATAATATACAAATAAATATATATAAATGTTTTTGATCATAATATAAATACATATTTTATAATATTTTTATAATAATAATTATATATGAATGAACACTTTTTAATAATGTTTTTGTTATTAATAATACATATATAATAATATTATAGGAAGGATAATATACAAATAAATATATATAAATGTTTTTGATCATAATATAAATACATATTTTATAATATTTTTATAATTATAATTATATATGAATGAACACTTTTTAGTAATGTTTTTGTAATTAATAATACAAATATAATAATATTATAGAAACGATAATATGCAATTAAATATTGACAGGTTTTTTTGATCATAATATAAATACATAGTTTAAAGTTTTTTTATAATAATAATTATATTATGAATGAACACTTTTTAGTAATGTTTTTGTAATTAATAATACAAATATAATAATATTATAGAAACGATAATATGCAAATATATATTGACAGGTTTTTTTGATCATAATATAAATACATAGTGTAAAGTTTTTTTATAATTATAATTATATATGAATGAACACTTTTTAGTAATGTTTTTGTAATTAATAATACAAATATAATAATATTATAGGAAGGATAATATACAAATAAATATATATAAATGTTTTTGATCATAATATAAATACATATTTTATAATATTTTTATAATAATAATTATATATGAATGAACACTTTTTTAATAATGTTTTTGTTATTAATAATACATATATAATAATATTATAGGAAGGATAATATACAAATAAATATATATAAATGTTTTTGATCATAATATAAATACATATTTTATAATATTTTTATAATTATAATTATATATGAATGAACACTTTTTAATAATGATTTTAATAATAATAATACATATATATTAATATTATAGTAAGGATAATACGCAATTAAATATTGACAGGTTTTTTTTATCATATTATAAATACGTATTTTAAAATTTTTATATAAAAATAATTATATATGAATGAACACTTTTTAATGATGTTTTTGTAATTAATAATACATATATAATAATATTATAGGAAGGATAATATGCAAATAAATATTCACAGGTTTTTTTATCATAATATAAATACATATTTTAAAGTTTTTTATAATAATAATTATATATGAATGAACACTTTTTAGTAATGTTTTTGTAATTAATAATAAAAATATAATAATATTATAGAAACTATAATCCTTCCTATAATAATTATCCTTCCTATAATATTATTATATATGTATTATTAATAACAAAAACATTATTAAAAAAGTGTTCATTCATATATAATTATTATTATAAAAATATTATAAAATATGTATTTATATTATGATCAAAAACATTTATATATATTTATTTGTATATTATCCTTCCTATAATATTATTATATATGTATTATTCATAACAAAAACATTATTAAAAAGTGTTTATTCATATATAATTATAATTATAAAAAAACTTTACACTATGTATTTATATTATGATCAAAAAAACCTGTCAATATTTATTTGCATATTATCGTTTCTATAATATTATTATATTTGTATTATTAATTACAAAAACATTACTAAAAAGTGTTCATTCATATATAATTATTATTATAAAAAACTTTAAAATATGTATTTATATTATGATAAAAAAAACCTGTGAATATTTATTTGCATATTATCCTTCCTATAATATTATTATATATGTATTATTAATTACAAAAACATCATTAATTATACGTTATTAATAATACATATATAATAATATTATAGGAAGGATAATATACAAATAAATATATATAAATGTTTTTGATCATAATATAAATACATATTTTATAATATTTTTATAATAATAATTATATATGAATAAACACTTTTGAATAATGTTTTTGTTATTAATAATACATATATAATAATATTATAGGAAGAATAATATGCAAATAAATATTCACAGGTTTTTTTATCATAATATAAATACATATTTTAAAGTTTTTTATAATAATAATAATATATGAATGAACACTTTTTAGTAATGTTTTTGTAATTAATAATCCAAATATAATAATATTATAGAAACGATAATATGGAAATAAATATTGACAGGTTTTTTTGATCATAATATAAATACATAGTTTAAAGTTTTTTTATAATAATAATTATATATGAATGAACACTTTTTAGTAATGTTTTTGTAATTAATAATAAAAATATAATAATATTATAGAAACGATAAAAGTTTTTTTATAATTATAATTATATATGAATGAACACTTTTTAATAATGTTTTTGTTATGAATAATACATATATAATAATATTATAGGAAGGATAATATACAAATAAATATATATAAATGTTTTTGATCATAATATAAATACATATTTTATAATATTTTTATAATAATAATTATATATGAATGAACACTTTTTAATAATGTTTTTGTTATGAATAATAAATATATAATAATATTATAGGAAGGATAATATACAAATAAATATATATAAATGTTTTTGATCATAATATAAATACATATTTTATAATATTTTTATAATAATAATTATATATGAATGAACCCTTTTTAATAATGTTTTTGTTATTAATAATACATATATAATAATATAATAGGAAGGCTAATATACAAATAAATATATATAAATGTTTTTGATCATAATATAAATACATATTTTATAATATTTTTATAATAATAATTATATATGAATGAACACTTTTTAATAATGTTTTTGTTATTAATAATACATATATAATAATATTATAGGAAGGATAATATACAAATAAATATATATAAATGTTTTTGATCATAATATAAATACATATTTTATAATATTTTTATAATTATAATTATATATGAATGAACACTTTTTAGTAATGTTTTTGTAATTAATAATACAAATATAATAATATTATAGAAACGATAATATGCAATTAAATATTGACAGGTTTTTTTGATCATAATATAAATACATAGTTTAAAGTTTTTTTATAATAATAATTATATTATGAATGAACACTTTTTAGTAATGTTTTTGTAATTAATAATACAAATATAATAATATTATAGAAACGATAATATGCAAATATATATTGACAGGTTTTTTTGATCATAATATAAATACATAGTGTAAAGTTTTTTTATAATTATAATTATATATGAATGAACACTTTTTAGTAATGTTTTTGTAATTAATAATACAAATATAATAATATTATAGGAAGGATAATATACAAATAAATATATATAAATGTTTTTGATCATAATATAAATACATATTTTATAATATTTTTATAATAATAATTATATATGAATGAACACTTTTTTAATAATGTTTTTGTTATTAATAATACATATATAATAATATTATAGGAAGGATAATATACAAATAAATATATATAAATGTTTTTGATCATAATATAAATACATATTTTATAATATTTTTATAATTATAATTATATATGAATGAACACTTTTTAATAATGATTTTAATAATAATAATACATATATATTAATATTATAGTAAGGATAATACGCAATTAAATATTGACAGGTTTTTTTTATCATATTATAAATACGTATTTTAAAATTTTTATATAAAAATAATTATATATGAATGAACACTTTTTAATGATGTTTTTGTAATTAATAATACATATATAATAATATTATAGGAAGGATAATATGCAAATAAATATTCACAGGTTTTTTTATCATAATATAAATACATATTTTAAAGTTTTTTATAATAATAATTATATATGAATGAACACTTTTTAGTAATGTTTTTGTAATTAATAATAAAAATATAATAATATTATAGAAACTATAATCCTTCCTATAATAATTATCCTTCCTATAATATTATTATATATGTATTATTAATAACAAAAACATTATTAAAAAAGTGTTCATTCATATATAATTATTATTATAAAAATATTATAAAATATGTATTTATATTATGATCAAAAACATTTATATATATTTATTTGTATATTATCCTTCCTATAATATTATTATATATGTATTATTCATAACAAAAACATTATTAAAAAGTGTTTATTCATATATAATTATAATTATAAAAAAACTTTACACTATGTATTTATATTATGATCAAAAAAACCTGTCAATATTTATTTGCATATTATCGTTTCTATAATATTATTATATTTGTATTATTAATTACAAAAACATTACTAAAAAGTGTTCATTCATATATAATTATTATTATAAAAAACTTTAAAATATGTATTTATATTATGATAAAAAAAACCTGTGAATATTTATTTGCATATTATCCTTCCTATAATATTATTATATATGTATTATTAATTACAAAAACATCATTAATTATACGTTATTAATAATACATATATAATAATATTATAGGAAGGATAATATACAAATAAATATATATAAATGTTTTTGATCATAATATAAATACATATTTTATAATATTTTTATAATAATAATTATATATGAATAAACACTTTTGAATAATGTTTTTGTTATTAATAATACATATATAATAATATTATAGGAAGAATAATATGCAAATAAATATTCACAGGTTTTTTTATCATAATATAAATACATATTTTAAAGTTTTTTATAATAATAATAATATATGAATGAACACTTTTTAGTAATGTTTTTGTAATTAATAATCCAAATATAATAATATTATAGAAACGATAATATGGAAATAAATATTGACAGGTTTTTTTGATCATAATATAAATACATAGTTTAAAGTTTTTTTATAATAATAATTATATATGAATGAACACTTTTTAGTAATGTTTTTGTAATTAATAATAAAAATATAATAATATTATAGAAACGATAAAAGTTTTTTTATAATTATAATTATATATGAATGAACACTTTTTAATAATGTTTTTGTTATGAATAATACATATATAATAATATTATAGGAAGGATAATATACAAATAAATATATATAAATGTTTTTGATCATAATATAAATACATATTTTATAATATTTTTATAATAATAATTATATATGAATGAACACTTTTTAATAATGTTTTTGTTATGAATAATAAATATATAATAATATTATAGTAAGGATAATATACAAATAAATATATATAAATGTTTTTGATCATAATATAAATACATATTTTATAATATTTTTATAATAATAATTATATATGAATGAACCCTTTTTAATAATGTTTTTGTTATTAATAATACATATATAATAATATAATAGGAAGGCTAATATACAAATAAATATATATAAATGTTTTTGATCATAATATAAATACATATTTTATAATATTTTTATAATAATAATTATATATGAATGAACACTTTTTAATAATGTTTTTGTTATAAATAATACATATATAATAATATTATAGGAAGGATAATATACAAATAAATATATATAAATGTTTTTGATCATAATATAAATACATATTTTATAATATTTTTATAATTATAATTATATATGAATGAACACTTTTTAATAATGTTTTAATAATAATAATACATATATATTAATATTATAGTCAGGATAATATGCAATTAAATATTGACAGGTTTTTTTTATTATAATATAAATACATATTTTAAAATTTTTATATAAAAAAAATTATATATGAATGAACACTTTTTAATGATGTTTTTGTAATTAATAATACGTATATAATAATATTATAGGAAGGATAATATGCAAATAAATATTCACAGGTTTTTTTTATCATAATATAAATACATATTTTAAAGTTTTTTATAATAATAATTATATATGAATGAACACTTTTTAGTAATGTTTTTGTAATTAATAATACAAATATAATAATATTATAGAAACGATAATATGCAAATAAATATTGACAGGTTTTTTTGATCATAATATAAATACATAGTTTAAAGTTTTTTTATAATTATAATTATATATGAATGAACACTTTTTAATAATGTTTTTGTTATGAATAATACATATATAATAATATTATAGGAAGGATAATATACAAATAAATATATATAAATGTTTTTGATCATAATATAAATACATATTTTATAATATTTTTATAATAATAATTATATATGAAGGAACACTTTTTAATAATGTTTTTGTTATTAATAATACATATATAATAATATTATAGGAAGGATTTTATACAAATAAATATATATAAATGTTTTTGATCATAATATAAATACATATTTTATAATATTTTTATAATTATAATTAATATATGAATGAACACTTTTTAGTAATGTTTTTGTAATTAATAATACAAATATAATAATATTATAGAAACGATAATATGCAAATAAATATAGACAGGTTTTTTTGATCATAATATAAATACATAGTTTAAAGTTTTTTTATAATTTTAATTATATATGAATGAACACTTTTTAATAATGTTTTTGTTATGAATAATACATATATAATAATATTATAGGAAGGATAATATACAAATAAATATATATAAATGTTTTTGATCATAATATAAATACATATTTTATAATATTTTTTTAATTATAATTATATATGAATGAACACTTTTTAATAATGTTTTTAATAATAATAATACATATATATTAATATTATAGTAAGGATAATATGCAATTAAATATTGACAGGTTTTTTTATCATAATATAAATACATATTTTAAAATTTTTATATAAAAATAATTATATATGCATGAACACTTTTTAAAGATGTTTTTGTAATTAATAATACATATATAATAATATTATAGGAAGGATAATATGCAATTAAATATTGACAGGTTTTTTTTATCATAATATAAATACATATTTTAAAGTTTTTTATAATAATAATTATATATGAATGAACACTTTTTAGTAATGTTTTTGTAATTAATAATACAAATATAATAATATTATAGAAACAATAATATGCAAATAAATATTGACAGGTTTTTCTTATCATAATATAAAAACATATTTTATAATTTTTATATAAAAATAATTATATATGAATGAACACTTTTTAATGATGTTTTTGTTATTAATAATACATATATAATAATATTATAGGAAGGATAATATACAAATAAATATATATAAATGTTTTTGATCATAATATAAATACATATTTTATAATATTTTTATAATAATAATTATATATGAATGAACACTTTTTAATGATGTTTTTGTTATTAATAATACATATATAATAATATTATAGGAAGGATAATATGCAAATAAATATTCACAGGTTTTTTTTATCATAATATAAATACATATTTTAAAGTTTTTTATAATAATAATTATATATGAATGAACACTTTTGAGTAATTTTTTTGTAATTAATAATTCAAATATAATAATATTATAGAAACGATAATATGCAAATAAATATTGACAGGTTTTTTTGATCATAATATAAATACATAGTTTAAAGTTTTTTTATAATTATAATTATATATGAATGAACACTTTTTAATAATGTTTTTGTTATGAATAATACATATATAATAATATTATAGGAAGGATAATATACAAATAAATATATATAAATGTTTTTGATCATAATATAAATACATATTTTATAATATTTTTATAATAATAATTATATATGAAGGAACACTTTTTAATAATGTTTTTGTTATTAATAATACATATATAATAATATTATAGGAAGGATAATATACAAATAAATATATATAAATGTTTTTGATCATAATATAAATACATATTTTATAATATTTTTATAATAATAATTATATATGAATGAACACTTTTTAATAATGTTTTTGTTATTAATAATACATATATAATAATATTATAGGAAGGATAATATACAAATAAATATATATAAATGTTTTTGATCATAATATAAATACATATTTTATAATATTTTTATAATTATAATTATATATGAATGAACACTTTTTAATAATGTTTTTAATAATAATAATACATATATATTAATATTATAGTAAGGATAATACGCAATTAAATATTGACAGGTTTTTTTATCATAATATGAATACATATTTTAAAATTTTTATATAAAAATAATTATATATGAATGAACACTTTTTAATGATGTTTTTGTAATTAATAGTACATATATAATAATATTATTGGAAGGATAATATGCAAATAAATATTCACAGGTTTTTTTTATCATAATATAAATACATATTTTAAAGTTTTTTTATATTAATAATTATATATGAATGAACACTTTTTAGTAATGTTTTTGTAATTAATAATACAAATATAATAATATTATAAAAACGATAATATGCAAATAAATATTGACAGGTTTTTTTGATCATAATATAAATACATAGTTTAAAGTTTTTTTTTAATTATAATTATATATGAATGAACACTTTTTAATAATGTTTTTGTTATGAATAATACATATATAATAAAATTATAGTAAGGATAATATACAAATAAATATATATAAATGTTTTTGATCATAATATAAATACATATTTTATAATATTTTTATAATAATAATTATATATGAATGAACCCTTTTTAATAATGTTTTTGTTATTAATAATACATATATAATAATATAATAGGAAGGCTAATATACAAATAAATATATATAAATGTTTTTGATCATAATATAAATACATATTTTATAATATTTTTATAATAATAATTATATATGAATGAACACTTTTTAATAATGTTTTTGTTATGAATAATACATATATAATAATATTATAGGAAGGATAATATACAAATAAATATATATAAATGTTTTTGATCATAATATAAATACATATTTTATAATATTTTTTTAATTATAATTATATATGAATGAACACTTTTTAATAATGTTTTTAATAATAATAATACATATATATTAATATTATAGTAAGGATAATATGCAATTAAATATTGACAGGTTTTTTTATCATAATATAAATACATATTTTAAAATTTTTATATAAAAATAATTATATATGCATGAACACTTTTTAAAGATGTTTTTGTAATTAATAATACATATATAATAATATTATAGGAAGGATAATATGCAATTAAATATTGACAGGTTTTTTTTATCATAATATAAATACATATTTTAAAGTTTTTTATAATAATAATTATATATGAATGAACACTTTTGAGTAATTTTTTTGTAATTAATAATTCAAATATAATAATATTATAGAAACGATAATATGCAAATAAATATTGACAGGTTTTTTTGATCATAATATAAATACATAGTTTAAAGTTTTTTTATAATTATAATTATATATGAATGAACACTTTTTAATAATGTTTTTGTTATGAATAATACATATATAATAATATTATAGGAAGGATAATATACAAATAAATATATATAAATGTTTTTGATCATAATATAAATACATATTTTATAATATTTTTATAATAATAATTATATATGAATGAACACTTTTTAATGATGTTTTTGTTATTAATAATACATATATAATAATATTATAGGAAGGATAATATACAAATAAATATATATAAATGTTTTTGATCATAATATAAATACATATTTTATAATATTTTTATAATAATAATTATATATGAAGGAACACTTTTTAATAATGTTTTTGTTATTAATAATACATATATAATAATATTATAGGAAGGATAATATACAAATAAATATATATAAATGTTTTTGATCATAATATAAATACATATTTTATAATATTTTTATAATAATAATTATATATGAATGAACACTTTTTAATAATGTTTTTGTTATTAATAATACATATATAATAATATTATAGGAAGGATAATATACAAATAAATATATATAAATGTTTTTGATCATAATATAAATACATATTTTATAATATTTTTATAATTATAATTATATATGAATGAACACTTTTTAATAATGTTTTTAATAATAATAATACATATATATTAATATTATAGTAAGGATAATACGCAATTAAATATTGACAGGTTTTTTTATCATAATATGAATACATATTTTAAAATTTTTATATAAAAATAATTATATATGAATGAACACTTTTTAATGATGTTTTTGTAATTAATAATACATATATAATAATATTATTGGAAGGATAATATGCAAATAAATATTCACAGGTTTTTTTTATCATAATATAAATACATATTTTAAAGTTTTTTTATATTAATAATTATATATGAATGAACACTTTTTAGTAATGTTTTTGTAATTAATAATACAAATATAATAATATTATAAAAACGATAATATGCAAATAAATATTGACAGGTTTTTTTAATCATAATATAAATACATAGTTTAAAGTTTTTTTTTAATTATAATTATATATGAATGAACACTTTTTAATAATGTTTTTGTTATGAATAATACATATATAATAAAATTATAGTAAGGATAATATACAAATAAATATATATAAATGTTTTTGATCATAATATAAATACATATTTTATAATATTTTTATAATAATAATTATATATGAATGAACCCTTTTTAATAATGTTTTTGTTATTAATAATACATATATAATAATATAATAGGAAGGCTAATATACAAATAAATATATATAAATGTTTTTGATCATAATATAAATACATATTTTATAATATTTTTATAATAATAATTATATATGAATGAACACTTTTTAATAATGTTTTTGTTATGAATAATACATATATAATAATATTATAGGAAGGATAATATACAAATAAATATATATAAATGTTTTTGATCATAATATAAATACATATTTTATAATATTTTTTTAATTATAATTATATATGAATGAACACTTTTTAATAATGTTTTTAATAATAATAATACATATATATTAATATTATAGTAAGGATAATATGCAATTAAATATTGACAGGTTTTTTTATCATAATATAAATACATATTTTAAAATTTTTATATAAAAATAATTATATATGCATGAACACTTTTTAAAGATGTTTTTGTAATTAATAATACAAATATAATAATATTATAGAAACGATAATATGCAAATAAATATTGACAGGTTTTTTTGATCATAATATAAATACATAGTTTAAAGTTTTTTTATAATTATAATTATATATGAATGAACACTTTTTAATAATGTTTTTGTTATGAATAATACATATATAATAATATTATAGGAAGGATAATATACAAATAAATATATATAAATGTTTTTGATCATAATATAAATACATATTTTATAATATTTTTATAATAATAATTATATATGAAGGAACACTTTTTAATAATGTTTTTGTTATTAATAATACATATATAATAATATTATAGGAAGGATTTTATACAAATAAATATATATAAATGTTTTTGATCATAATATAAATACATATTTTATAATATTTTTATAATTATAATTAATATATGAATGAACACTTTTTAGTAATGTTTTTGTAATTAATAATACAAATATAATAATATTATAGAAACGATAATATGCAAATAAATATAGACAGGTTTTTTTGATCATAATATAAATACATAGTTTAAAGTTTTTTTATAATTTTAATTATATATGAATGAACACTTTTTAATAATGTTTTTGTTATGAATAATACATATATAATAATATTATAGGAAGGATAATATACAAATAAATATATATAAATGTTTTTGATCATAATATAAATACATATTTTATAATATTTTTTTAATTATAATTATATATGAATGAACACTTTTTAATAATGTTTTTAATAATAATAATACATATATATTAATATTATAGTAAGGATAATATGCAATTAAATATTGACAGGTTTTTTTATCATAATATAAATACATATTTTAAAATTTTTATATAAAAATAATTATATATGCATGAACACTTTTTAAAGATGTTTTTGTAATTAATAATACATATATAATAATATTATAGGAAGGATAATATGCAATTAAATATTGACAGGTTTTTTTTATCATAATATAAATACATATTTTAAAGTTTTTTATAATAATAATTATATATGAATGAACACTTTTTAGTAATGTTTTTGTAATTAATAATACAAATATAATAATATTATAGAAACGATAATATGCAAATAAATATTGACAGGTTTTTTTGATCATAATATAAATACATAGTTTAAAGTTTTTTTATAATTATAATTATATATGAATGAACACTTTTTAATAATGTTTTTGTTATGAATAATACATATATAATAATATTATAGGAAGGATAATATACAAATAAATATATATAAATGTTTTTGATCATAATATAAATACATATTTTATAATATTTTTATAATAATAATTATATATGAAGGAACACTTTTTAATAATGTTTTTGTTATTAATAATACATATATAATAATATTATAGGAAGGATAATATACAAATAAATATATATAAATGTTTTTGATCATAATATAAATACATATTTTATAATATTTTTATAATAATAATTATATATGAATGAACACTTTTTAATAATGTTTTTGTTATTAATAATACATATATAATAATATTATAGGAAGGATAATATACAAATAAATATATATAAATGTTTTTGATCATAATATAAATACATATTTTATAATATTTTTATAATTATAATTATATATGAATGAACACTTTTTAATAATGTTTTTAATAATAATAATACATATATATTAATATTATAGTAAGGATAATACGCAATTAAATATTGACAGGTTTTTTTATCATAATATGAATACATATTTTAAAATTTTTATATAAAAATAATTATATATGAATGAACACTTTTTAATGATGTTTTTGTAATTAATAGTACATATATAATAATATTATTGGAAGGATAATATGCAAATAAATATTCACAGGTTTTTTTTATCATAATATAAATACATATTTTAAAGTTTTTTTATATTAATAATTATATATGAATGAACACTTTTTAGTAATGTTTTTGTAATTAATAATACAAATATAATAATATTATAAAAACGATAATATGCAAATAAATATTGACAGGTTTTTTTGATCATAATATAAATACATAGTTTAAAGTTTTTTTTTAATTATAATTATATATGAATGAACACTTTTTAATAATGTTTTTGTTATGAATAATACATATATAATAAAATTATAGTAAGGATAATATACAAATAAATATATATAAATGTTTTTGATCATAATATAAATACATATTTTATAATATTTTTATAATAATAATTATATATGAATGAACCCTTTTTAATAATGTTTTTGTTATTAATAATACATATATAATAATATAATAGGAAGGCTAATATACAAATAAATATATATAAATGTTTTTGATCATAATATAAATACATATTTTATAATATTTTTATAATAATAATTATATATGAATGAACACTTTTTAATAATGTTTTTGTTATGAATAATACATATATAATAATATTATAGGAAGGATAATATACAAATAAATATATATAAATGTTTTTGATCATAATATAAATACATATTTTATAATATTTTTTTAATTATAATTATATATGAATGAACACTTTTTAATAATGTTTTTAATAATAATAATACATATATATTAATATTATAGTAAGGATAATATGCAATTAAATATTGACAGGTTTTTTTATCATAATATAAATACATATTTTAAAATTTTTATATAAAAATAATTATATATGCATGAACACTTTTTAAAGATGTTTTTGTAATTAATAATACATATATAATAATATTATAGGAAGGATAATATGCAATTAAATATTGACAGGTTTTTTTTATCATAATATAAATACATATTTTAAAGTTTTTTATAATAATAATTATATATGAATGAACACTTTTGAGTAATTTTTTTGTAATTAATAATTCAAATATAATAATATTATAGAAACGATAATATGCAAATAAATATTGACAGGTTTTTTTGATCATAATATAAATACATAGTTTAAAGTTTTTTTATAATTATAATTATATATGAATGAACACTTTTTAATAATGTTTTTGTTATGAATAATACATATATAATAATATTATAGGAAGGATAATATACAAATAAATATATATAAATGTTTTTGATCATAATATAAATACATATTTTATAATATTTTTATAATAATAATTATATATGAATGAACACTTTTTAATGATGTTTTTGTTATTAATAATACATATATAATAATATTATAGGAAGGATAATATACAAATAAATATATATAAATGTTTTTGATCATAATATAAATACATATTTTATAATATTTTTATAATAATAATTATATATGAAGGAACACTTTTTAATAATGTTTTTGTTATTAATAATACATATATAATAATATTATAGGAAGGATAATATACAAATAAATATATATAAATGTTTTTGATCATAATATAAATACATATTTTATAATATTTTTATAATAATAATTATATATGAATGAACACTTTTTAATAATGTTTTTGTTATTAATAATACATATATAATAATATTATAGGAAGGATAATATACAAATAAATATATATAAATGTTTTTGATCATAATATAAATACATATTTTATAATATTTTTATAATTATAATTATATATGAATGAACACTTTTTAATAATGTTTTTAATAATAATAATACATATATATTAATATTATAGTAAGGATAATACGCAATTAAATATTGACAGGTTTTTTTATCATAATATGAATACATATTTTAAAATTTTTATATAAAAATAATTATATATGAATGAACACTTTTTAATGATGTTTTTGTAATTAATAATACATATATAATAATATTATTGGAAGGATAATATGCAAATAAATATTCACAGGTTTTTTTTATCATAATATAAATACATATTTTAAAGTTTTTTTATATTAATAATTATATATGAATGAACACTTTTTAGTAATGTTTTTGTAATTAATAATACAAATATAATAATATTATAAAAACGATAATATGCAAATAAATATTGACAGGTTTTTTTAATCATAATATAAATACATAGTTTAAAGTTTTTTTTTAATTATAATTATATATGAATGAACACTTTTTAATAATGTTTTTGTTATGAATAATACATATATAATAAAATTATAGTAAGGATAATATACAAATAAATATATATAAATGTTTTTGATCATAATATAAATACATATTTTATAATATTTTTATAATAATAATTATATATGAATGAACCCTTTTTAATAATGTTTTTGTTATTAATAATACATATATAATAATATTATAGGAAGGATAATATGCAAATAAATATTCACAGGTTTTTTTTATCATAATATAAATACATATTTTAAAGTTTTTTATAATAATAATTATATATGAATGAACACTTTTGAGTAATTTTTTTGTAATTAATAATTCAAATATAATAATATTATAGAAACGATAATATGCAAATAAATATTGACAGGTTTTTTTGATCATAATATAAATACATAGTTTAAAGTTTTTTTATAATTATAATTATATATGAATGAACACTTTTTAATAATGTTTTTGTTATGAATAATACATATATAATAATATTATAGGAAGGATAATATACAAATAAATATATATAAATGTTTTTGATCATAATATAAATACATATTTTATAATATTTTTATAATAATAATTATATATGAAGGAACACTTTTTAATAATGTTTTTGTTATTAATAATACATATATAATAATATTATAGGAAGGATAATATACAAATAAATATATATAAATGTTTTTGATCATAATATAAATACATATTTTATAATATTTTTATAATAATAATTATATATGAATGAACACTTTTTAATAATGTTTTTGTTATTAATAATACATATATAATAATATTATAGGAAGGATAATATACAAATAAATATATATAAATGTTTTTGATCATAATATAAATACATATTTTATAATATTTTTATAATTATAATTATATATGAATGAACACTTTTTAATAATGTTTTTAATAATAATAATAATACATATATATTAATATTATAGTAAGGATAATACGCAATTAAATATTGACAGGTTTTTTTATCATAATATGAATACATATTTTAAAATTTTTATATAAAAATAATTATATATGATTGAACACTTTTTAATGATGTTTTTGTATTTAATAATACATATATAATAATATTATAGGAAGGATAATATGCAAATAAATATTCACAGGTTTTTTTTATCATAATATAAATACATATTTTAAAGTTTTTTTATATTAATAATTATATATGAATGAACACTTTTTAGTAATGTTTTTGTAATTAATAATACAAATATAATAATATTATAAAAACGATAATATGCAAATAAATATTGACAGGTTTTTTTGATCATAATATAAATACATAGTTTAAAGTTTTTTTTTAATTATAATTATATATGAATGAACACTTTTTAATAATGTTTTTGTTATGAATAATACATATATAATAAAATTATAGTAAGGATAATATACAAATAAATATATATAAATGTTTTTGATCATAATATAAATACATATTTTATAATATTTTTATAATAATAATTATATATGAATGAACCCTTTTTAATAATGTTTTTGTTATTAATAATACATATATAATAATATAATAGGAAGGCTAATATACAAATAAATATATATAAATGTTTTTGATCATAATATAAATACATATTTTATAATATTTTTATAATAATAATTATATATGAATGAACACTTTTTAATAATGTTTTTGTTATTAATAATACATATATAATAATATTATAGGAAGGATAATATACAAATAAATATATATAAATGTTTTTGATCATAATATAAATACATATTTTATAATATTTTTATAATTATAATTATATATGAATGAACACTTTTTAATAATGTTTTAATAATAATAATACATATATATTAATATTATAGTCAGGATAATATGCAATTAAATATTGACAGGTTTTTTTTATTATAATATAAATACATATTTTAAAATTTTTATATAAAAAAAATTATATATGAATGAACACTTTTTAATGATGTTTTTGTAATTAATAATACATATATAATAATATTATAGGAAGGATAATATGCAAATAAATATTCACAGGTTTTTTTTATCATAATATAAATACATATTTTAAAGTTTTTTATAATTATAATTATATATGAATGAACACTTTTTAGTAATGTTTTTGTAATTAATAATACAAATATAATAATATTATAGAAACGATAATATGCAAATAAATATTGACAGGTTTTTTTGATCATAATATAAATACATAGTTTAAAGTTTTTTTATAATTATAATTATATATGAATGAACACTTTTTAATAATGTTTTTGTTATGAATAATACATATATAATAATATTATAGGAAGGATAATATACAAATAAATATATATAAATGTTTTTGATCATAATATAAATACATATTTTATAATATTTTTATAATAATAATTATATATGAAGGAACACTTTTTAATAATGTTTTTGTTATTAATAATACATATATAATAATATTATAGGAAGGATTTTATACAAATAAATATATATAAATGTTTTTGATCATAATATAAATACATATTTTATAATATTTTTATAATTATAATTAATATATGAATGAACACTTTTTAGTAATGTTTTTGTAATTAATAATACAAATATAATAATATTATAGAAACGATAATATGCAAATAAATATTGACAGGTTTTTTTGATCATAATATAAATACATAGTTTAAATTTTTTATATAATATTAATTATATATGAATGAACACTTTTTAATAATGTTTTTGTTATGAATAATACATATATAATAATATTATAGGAAGGATAATATACAAATAAATATATATAAATGTTTTTGATCATAATATAAATACATATTTTATAATATTTTTTTAATTATAATTATATATGAATGAACACTTTTTAATAATGTTTTTAATAATAATAATACATATATATTAATATTATAGTAAGGATAATATGCAATTAAATATTGACAGGTTTTTTTATCATAATATAAATACATATTTTAAAATTTATATATAAAAATAATTATATATGCATGAACACTTTTTAAAGATGTTTTTGTAATTAATAATACATATATAATAATATTATAGGAAGGATAATATGCAATTAAATATTGACAGGTTTTTTTTATCATAATATAAATACATATTTTAAAGTTTTTTATAATAATAATTATATATGAATGAACACTTTTTAGTAATGTTTTTGTAATTAATAATACAAATATAATAATATTATAGAAACAATAATATGCAAATAAATATTGACAGGTTTTTCTTATCATAATATAAATACATATTTTATAATTTTTATATAAAAATAATTATATATGAATGAACACTTTTTAATGATGTTTTTGTTATTAATAATACATATATAATAATATTATAGGAAGGATAATATACAAATAAATATATATAAATGTTTTTGATCATAATATAAATACATATTTTATAATATTTTTATAATAATAATTATATATGAATGAACACTTTTTAATGATGTTTTTGTTATTAATAATACATATATAATAATATTATAGGAAGGATAATATGCAAATAAATATTCACAGGTTTTTTTTATCATAATATAAATACATATTTTAAAGTTTTTTATAATAATAATTATATATGAATGAACACTTTTGAGTAATTTTTTTGTAATTAATAATTCAAATATAATAATATTATAGAAACGATAATATGCAAATAAATATTGACAGGTTTTTTTGATCATAATATAAATACATAGTTTAAAGTTTTTTTATAATTATAATTATATATGAATGAACACTTTTTAATAATGTTTTTGTTATGAATAATACATATATAATAATATTATAGGAAGGATAATATACAAATAAATATATGTAAATGTTTTTGATCATAATATAAATACATATTTTATAATATTTTTATAATAATAATTATATATGAAGGAACACTTTTTAATAATGTTTTTGTTATTAACAATACATATATAATAATATTATAGGAAGGATTTTATACAAATAAATATATATAAATGTTTTTGATCATAATATAAATACATATTTTATAATATTTTTATAATTATAATTAATATATGAATGAACACATTTTAGTAATGTTTTTGTAATTAATAATACAAATATAATAATATTATAGAAACGATAATATGCAAATAAATATTGACAGGTTTTTTTGATCATAATATAAATACATAGTTTAAAGTTTTTTTATAATTTTAATTATATATGAATGAACACTTTTTAATAATGTTTTTGTTATGAATAATACATATATAATAATATTATAGGAAGGATAATATACAAATAAATATATATAAATGTTTTTGATCATAATATAAATACATATTTTATAATATTTTTTTAATTATAATTATATATGAATGAACACTTTTTAATAATGTTTTTAATAATAATAATACATATATATTAATATTATAGTAAGGATAATATGCAATTAAATATTGACAGGTTTTTTTATCATAATATAAATACATATTTTAAAATTTTTATATAAAAATAATTATATATGAATGAACACTTTTTAAAGATGTTTTTGTAATTAATAATACATATATAATAATATTATAGGAGGGATAATATGCAATTAAATATTGACAGGTTTTTTTTATCATAATATAAATACATATTTTAAAGTTTTTTATAATAATAATTATATATGAATGAACACTTTTTAGTAATGATTTTGTAATTAATAATACAAATATAATAATATTATAGAAACAATAATATGCAAATAAATATTGACAGGTTTTTCTTATCATAATATAAATACATATTTTATAATTTTTATATAAAAATAATTATATATGAATGAACACTTTTTAATGATGTTTTTGTTATTAATAATACATATATAATAATATTATTGGAAGGATAATATACAAATTAATATATATAAATGTTTTTGATCATAATATAAATACATATTTTATAATATTTTTATAATAATAATTATATATGAATGAACACTTTTTAATGATGTTTTTGTTATTAATAATACATATATAATAATATTATAGGAAGGATAATATACAAATAAATATATATAAATGTTTTTGATCATAATATAAATACATATTTTATAATATTTTTATAATTATAATTATATATGAATGAACACTTTTTAATAATGTTTTTAATAATAATAATACATATATATTAAATTTATAGTAAGGACAATACGCAATTAAATATTGACAGGCTTTTTTATCATAATATGAATACATATTTTAAAATTTTTATATAAAAATAATTATATATGAATGAACACTTTTTAATGATGTTTTTGTAATTAATAATACATATATAATAATATTATAAGAAGGATAATATGCAAATAAATATTCACAGGTTTTTTTATCATAATATAAATACATATTTTAAAGTTTTTTTATATTAATTATTATATATGAATGAACACTTTTTAGTAATGTTTTTGTAATTAATAATACAAATTTAATAATATTATAAAAACGATAATATGCAAATAAATATTGACAGGTTTTTTTGATCATAATATAAATACATAGTTTAAAGTTTTTTTATAATTATAATTATATATGAATGAACACTTTTTAATAATATTTATGTTATGAATAATACATATATAATAAAATTATAGTAAGGATAATATACAAATAAATATATATAAATGTTTTTGATCATAATATAAATACATATTTTATAATATTTTTATAATAATAATTATATATGAATGAACACTTTTTAATAATGTTTTTGTTATTAATAATACATATATAATAATATAATAGGAAGGCTAATATACAAATAAATATATATAAATGTTTTTGATCATAATATAAATACATATTTTATAATATTTTTATAATAATAATTATATATGAATGAACACTTTTTAATAATGTTTTTGTTATTAATAATACATATATAATAATATTATAGGAAGGATAATATACAAATAAATATATATAAATGTTTTTGATCATAATATAAATACATATTTTATAATACTTTTATAATTATAATTATATATGAATGAACACTTTTTAATAATGTTTTAATAATAATAATACATATATATTAATATTATAGTCAGGATAATATGCAATTAAATATTGACAGGTTTTTTTTATTATAATATAAATACATATTTTAAAATTTTTATATAAAAATAATTATATATGAATGAACACTTTTTAATGATGTTTTTGTAATTAATAATACATATATAATAATATTATAGGAAGGATAATATGCAAATAAATATTCACAGGTTTTTTTTTCATAATATAAATACATATTTTATAGTTTTTTATAATAATAATTATATATGAATGAACACTTTTTAGTAATGTTTTTGTAATTAATAATACAAATATAATAATATTATAGAAACGATAATATGCAAATAAATATTGACAGGTTTTTTTTATCATAATATAAATACATAGTTTAAAGTTTTTTTATAATTATAATTATATATGAATGAACACTTTATAATCATGTTTTTGTTATGAATAATACATATATAATAATATTATAGGAAGGATAATATACAAATAAATATATATAAATGTTTTTGATCATAATATAAATACATATTTTATAATATTTTTATAATAATAATTATATATGAAGGAACACTTTTTAATAATGTTTTTGTTATTAATAATACATATATAATAATATTATAGGAAGGATTTTATACAAATAAATATATATAAATGTTTTTGATCATAATATAAATACATATTTTATAATATTTTTATAATTATAATTAATATATGAATGAACACTTTTTAGTAATGTTTTTGTAATTAATAATACAAATATAATAATATTATAGAAACGATAATATGCAAATAAATATTGACAGGTTTTTTTGATCATAATATAAATACATAGTTTAAAGTTTTTTTATAATTTTAATTATATATGAATGAACACTTTTTAATAATGTTTTTGTTATGAATAATACATATATAATAATATTATAGGAAGGATAATATACAAATAAATATATATAAATGTTTTTGATCATAATATAAATACATATTTTATAATATTTTTTTAATTATAATTATATATGAATGAACACTTTTTAATAATGTTTTTAATAATAATAATACATATATATTAATATTATAGTAAGGATAATATGCAATTAAATATTGACAGGTTTTTTTATCATAATATAAATACATATTTTAAAATTTTTATATAAAAATAATTATATATGAATGAACACTTTTTAATGATGTTTTTGTAATTAATAATACATATATAATAATATTATAGAAAGGATAATATGCAAATAAATATTGACAGGGTTTTTTGATCATAATATAAATACATAGTTTACAGTTTTTTTATAATTATAATTATATATGAATGAACACTTTTTAGTAATGTTTTTGTAATTAATAATAGAAATATAATAATATTATAGAAACGATAATATGCAAATAAATATTGACAGGGTTTTTTGATCATAATATAAATACATAGTTTACAGTTTTTTTATAATTATAATTATATATGAATGAACACTTTTTAATAATGTTTTTGTTATAAATAATACATATATAATAATATTATAGGAAGGATAATATACAAATAAATATATATAAATGTTTTTGATCATAATATAAATACATATTTTAAAGTTTTTTTATAATAATAATAATATATGAATGAACACTTTTTAGTAATGTTTTTGTAATTAATAATACAAATATAATAATATTATAGAAACGATAATATGCAAATAAATATTGACAGGGTTTTTTGATCATAATATAAATACATAGTTTACAGTTTTTTTATAATTATAATTATATATGAATGAACACTTTTTAATAATGTTTTTGTTATGAATAATACATATATAATAATATTATAGGAAGGATAATATACAAATAAATATATATAAATGTTTTTGATCATAATATAAATACATATTTTATAATATTTTTATAATATTAATAATATATGAACGAACACTTTTTAATAATGTTTTTGTTATTAATAATACATATATAATTATATTATAGGAAGGATAATATACAAAAATAATATATATAAATGTTTTTGATCATAATATAAATACATATTTTATAATATTTTTATAATAATAATTATATATGAATGAACACTTTTTAATAATGTTTTTGTTATTAATAATACATATATAATAATATTATAGGAAGGATAATATACAAATAAATATATATAAATGTTTTTGATCATAATATAAATACATATTTTATAATACTTTTATAATTATAATTATATATGAATGAACACTTTTTAATAATGTTTTAATAATAATAATACATATATATTAATATTATAGTCAGGATAATATGCAATTAAATATTGACATGTTTTTTTTATTATAATATAAATACATATTTTAAAATTTTTATATAAAAATAATTATATATGAATGAACACTTTTTAATGATGTTTTTGTAATTAATAATACATATATAATAATATTATAGGAAGGATAATATGCAAATAAATATTCACAGGTTTTTTTTTCATAATATAAATACATATTTTATAGTTTTTTATAATAATAATTATATATGAATGAACACTTTTTAGTAATGTTTTTGTAATTAATAATACAAATATAATAATATTATAGAAACGATAATATGCAAATAAATATTGACAGGTTTTTTTTATCATAATATAAATACATAGTTTAAAGTTTTTTTATAATTATAATTATATATGAATGAACACTTTATAATCATGTTTTTGTTATGAATAATACATATATAATAATATTATAGGAAGGATAATATACAAATAAATATATATAAATGTTTTTGATCATAATATAAATACATATTTTATAATATTTTTATAATAATAATTATATATGAAGGAACACTTTTTAATAATGTTTTTGTTATTAATAATACATATATAATAATATTATAGGAAGGATTTTATACAAATAAATATATATAAATGTTTTTGATCATAATATAAATACATATTTTATAATATTTTTATAATTATAATTAATATATGAATGAACACTTTTTAGTAATGTTTTTGTAATTAATAATACAAATATAATAATATTATAGAAACGATAATATGCAAATAAATATTGACAGGTTTTTTTGATCATAATATAAATACATAGTTTAAAGTTTTTTTATAATTTTAATTATATATGAATGAACACTTTTTAATAATGTTTTTGTTATGAATAATACATATATAATAATATTATAGGAAGGATAATATACAAATAAATATATATAAATGTTTTTGATCATAATATAAATACATATTTTATAATATTTTTTTAATTATAATTATATATGAATGAACACTTTTTAATAATGTTTTTAATAATAATAATACATATATATTAATATTATAGTAAGGATAATATGCAATTAAATATTGACAGGTTTTTTTATCATAATATAAATACATATTTTAAAATTTTTATATAAAAATAATTATATATGAATGAACACGTTTTAATGATGTTTTTGTAATTAATAATACATATATAATAATATTATAGAAAGGATAATATGCAAATAAATATTGACAGGGTTTTTTGATCATAATATAAATACATAGTTTACAGTTTTTTTATAATTATAATTATATATGAATGAACACTTTTTAGTAATGTTTTTGTAATTAATAATAGAAATATAATAATATTATAGAAACGATAATATGCAAATAAATATTGACAGGGTTTTTTGATCATAATATAAATACATAGTTTACAGTTTTTTTATAATTATAATTATATATGAATGAACACTTTTTAATAATGTTTTTGTTATAAATAATACATATATAATAATATTATAGGAAGGATAATATACAAATAAATATATATAAATGTTTTTGATCATAATATAAATACATATTTAAAGTTTTTTTATAATAATAATTATATATGAATGAACACTTTTTAGTAATGTTTTTGTAATTAATAATACAAATATAATAATATTATAGAAACGATAATATGCAAATAAATATTGACAGGGTTTTTTGATCATAATATAAATACATAGTTTACAGTTTTTTTATAATTATAATTATATATGAATGAACACTTTTTAATAATGTTTTTGTTATGAATAATACATATATAATAATATTATAGGAAGGATAATATACAAATAAATATATATAAATGTTTTTGATCATAATATAAATACATATTTTATAATATTTTTATAATATTAATAATATATGAATGAACACTTTTTAATAATGTTTTTGTTATTAATAATACATATATAATTATATTATAGGAAGGATAATATACAAAAATAATATATATAAATGTTTTTGATCATAATATAAATACATATTTTATAATATTTTTATAATAATAATTATATATGAATGAACACTTTTTAATAATGTTTTTGTTATTAATAATACATATATAATAATATTATAGGAAGGATAATATACAAATAAATATATATAAATGTTTTTGATCATAATATAAATACATATTTTATAATATTTTTATAATTATAATTATATACGAATGAACACTTTTTAATAATGTTTTTAATAATAATAATACATATATATTAATATTATAGTAAGGATAATATGCAATTAAATAATTACAGGTTTTTTTTATCATAATATAAATACATATTTTAAAATTTTTATATAAAAATAATTATATATGAATGAACACTTTTTAATAATGTTTTTGTTATTAATAATACATATATAATAATATTATAGGAAGGATAATATGCAATAAAATATTGACAGGTTTTTTTTATCATAATATAAATACATATTTTAAAGTTTTTTATAATAATAATTATATATGAATGAACACTTTTTAGTAATGTTTTTGTAATTAATAATACAAATATAATAATATTATAGAAACAATAATATGCAAATAAATATTGACAGGTTTTTTTTATCATAATATAAATACATAGTTTAAAGTTTTTTTATAATTATAATTATATATGAATGAACACTTTTTAATAATGTTTTTGTTATGAATAATACATATATAATAATATTATAGGAAGGATAATATACAAATAAGTATATAAAAATGTTTTTGATCATAATATAAATACATATTTTATAATATTTTTATAATTATAATTATATATGAATGAACACTTTTTAATAATGTTTTTAATAATAATAATACATATATATTAATATTATAGTAAGGATAATATGCAATTAAATATTGACAGGTTTTTCTTATCATAATATAAATACATATTTTATAATTTTTATATAAAAATAATTATATATGAATGAACACTTTTTAATGATGTTTTTGTTATTAATAATACATATATAATAATATTATAGGAAGGATAATATACAAATAAATATATATAAATGTTTTTGATCATAATATAAATACATATTTTATAATATTTTTATAATTATAATTATATACGAATGAACACTTTTTAATAATGTTTTTAATAATAATAATACATATATATTAATATTATAGTAAGGATAATATGCAATTAAATAATTACAGGTTTTTTTTTATCATAATATAAATACATATTTTAAAATTTTTATATAAAAATAATTATATATAAATGAACACTTTTTAATAATGTTTTTGTTATTAATAATACATATATAATAATATTATAGGAAGGATAATATGCAATAAAATATTGACAGGTTTTTTTTATCATAATATAAATACATATTTTAAAGTTTTTTATAATAATAATTATATATGAATGAACACTTTTTAGTAATGTTTTTGTAATTAATAATACAAATATAATAATATTATAGAAACAATAATATGCAAATAAATATTGACAGGTTTTTTTTATCATAATATAAATACATAGTTTAAAGTTTTTTTATAATTATAATTATATATGAATGAACACTTTTTAATAATGTTTTTGTTATTAATAATACATATATAATAATATTATAGGAAGGATAATATACAAATAAATATATATAAATGTTTTTGATCATAATATAAATACATATCTTATAATATTTTTATAATTATAATTATATACGAACGAACACTTTTTAATAATGTTTTTAATAATAATAATACATATATATTAATATTATATTAAGGATAATATGCAATTAAATATTGACAGGTTTTTTTTATCATAATATAAATACATATTTTAAAATTTTTATATAAAAATAATTATATATGAATGAACACTTTTTAATGATGTTTTTGTAATTAATAATACATATATAATAATATTATAGGAAGGATAATATGCAAATAAATATTCACAGGTTTTTTTTTATCATAATATAAATACATATTTTAAAGTTTTTTATAATAATAATTATATATGAATGAACACTTTTTAGTAATGTTTTTGTAATTAATAATACATATATATTAATATTATAGTAAGGATAATATGCAATTAAATATTGACAGGTTTTTTTTATCATAATATAAATACATATTTTAAAATTTTTATATAAAAATAATTATATATGAATGAAAACTTTTTAATGATGTGTTTGTAATTAATAATACATATATAATAATATTATAGGAAGGATAATATGCAAACAAATATTCACAGGTTTTTTTATCATAATATAAATACATATTTTAAAGTTTTTTATAATAATAATTATATATGAATGAACACTTTTTAGTAATGTTTTTGTAATTAATAATACATATATAATAATATTATAGGAAGGATAATATCCAACTAAATATTGACAGGTTTTTTTGATCATAATATAAATACATAGTTTAAAGTTTTTTTATAACTTTAATTATATATGAATGAATACATTTTAATAATGTTTTTGTAATTAATTATACATATATAATAATATTATAGGATGGATAATATACAAATAAATATATATAATTTTTTGATCATAATATAAATACATATTTTATAATTTTTTCATAATTATAATTATATATGAATCAACACTTTTTAATAATGTTATTGTAATTAATAATACATATATAATAATATTATAGGAAGGATAATATACAAATAAATATATATAAATGTTTTTGATCATAATATAAATACATATTTTATAATATTTTTATAATAATAATTATATATGAATCAACACTTTTTAATAATGTTTTTATAATTAATAATACATATATAATATTATTAGGTGAAAGATAATATGCTAATAAATATATATATACATTTTTTGATCATAATATAAATACATATTTTAAAGATTTTTTTTATAATTATAATTGTATATGAATAAATACATTTTAATAATGTTTTTGTAATTAATAATACATATATAATAATATTATAGGAAGGATAATATACAAATAAATATATATAAATGTTTTTAATCATAATATAAATACATATTTTATAATATTTTTATAATTATAATTATATATGAATGAACACTTTTTAATAATGTTTTTATTAATAATAATACATACATATTAATATTATAGTAAGGTTAATATGCAAATAAATATTGACAGGTATTTTTGATCATAATATAAATACATTTTTTTAAGTTTTTTTATAATAATAATTATATATGAATGAACACTTTTTAATGATGTTTTTGTAATTAATAATACATATATAATAATATTATAGGAAGGATAATATGCAAATAAATATTCATAGGTTTTTTTTTATCATAATATAAATACATATTTTAAAGTTTTTTTATAATTATAATTATATATGAATGAACACTTTTTAATGATGTTTTTGTTATAATAAAATACATATATAATAATATTATAGGAAGGATAATATACAAATAAATATATATAAATGTTTTTGATCATAATATAAATACATATTTTATAATATTTTTATAATTATATTTATATATGGATGAACAATTTTTAATAATGTTTTTAATAATAATAATACATATATATTAATATTATAGTAAGGATAATATGCAATTAAATATTGACAGGTTTTTTTATCATAATATAAATACATATTTTAAAATTTTTATATAAAAATAATTATATATGAATGAACACTTTTTAATTATGTTTTTGTAATTAATAATACATATATAATAATATTATAGGAAGGATAATATGCAAATAAATATTCATAGGTTTTTATTTATCATAATATAAATACATATTTTAAAGTTTTTTTATAATAATAATTATATATGAATGAACACTTTTTAGTAATGTTTTTGTAATTAATAATACAAATATAATAATATTATAGAAAGGATAATATACAAATAAATATATAATAATGTTTTTGATCATAATATAAATACCTATTTTATAATATTTTTATAATTATAATTATATATGAATGAACACTTTTAATAATGTTTTTGTTATTAATAATACATATATAATAATATTATAGGAAGAATAATATACAAATAAATATATATACTGTTTTGATCATAATATAAATACATATTTTATAATATTTTTATAATAATAATTATATATGAATGAGCACTTTTTAATAATGTTTTTGTAATTAATAATACATATATAATAATATTATAGGAAGGATATAAAAAATGTATATATATATTTATTAGCATATTATCTTTCACATAATAAAATTATGTATGTATTATTAATTATAAAAACATTATTAAAAAATAATGATTCATATATAATTATAATTATGAAAAAATTATAAAATATGTATTTATATTATCATCAAAAAATTATATATATTTATTTGTATATTATCCATCTTATAATATTATTATATATGTATAATAAATTACAAAAACATTATAATATTCATTCATATATATAAAATGAAATTATAAAAAAACTTTAAACTATGTATTAATATTATGATAAAAAAAACCTGTCAATATTTAGTTGAATATTATCCTTCCTATAATATTATTATATATGTATTATTAATTACAAAAACATTATTAAAAATTTTTCATTCATATATAATTATTATTCTAAAAATATTATAAAATATGTAATTATATTATGATCAAAACAGTATATATATTTATTTGTATATTATTCTTCCTATAATATTATTATATATGTATTTTTAATGACAAAAACATTATTAAAAAGTGTTCATTCATATATAATTATAATTTTAAAAATATTATAAAATATGTATTTATATTATGATCAAAAATATTTATATTTATTTATTTGTATATTATCCTTTCTATATTATCAATTACAAAAACATTATTAAAATGTATACTTTCATATATAATTATAATTATAAAAAACTTTAAAATATGTATTTATATTATGAAAAAAAATGTATATATATATTTATTTATTAGCATATTATCTTTCACATAATAATATTATATATGTATTATTAATTACAAAAACATTATTAAAAAGTGTTGATTCATATATAATTATAATTATGAAAAAAATATAAAATATGTTTTTATATTATGATCAAAAAATTATATATATTTACTTGTATATTATCCATCCTATAATATTATTATATATGTATAATAAATTACAAAAACATTATTAAAATGTATTCATTCATATATAATTAAAATTATAAAAAAACTTTAAACTATGTATTTATATTATGATCAAAAAACCTGTCAATATTTATTTGCATATTATCCTTCCTATAATATTATTATATATGTATTATTAATTACAAAAACATTATTAAAAAGTGTTCATTCATATATAATTATAATTATAAAAAAAACTTTAAAATATGTATTTATATTATGATAAAAAAAACCTGTGAATATTTATTTGCATAATATCCTTCCTATAATATTATTATATATGTATTATTAATTACAAAAACATCATTAAAAAGTGTTTATTTATATATAATTATTATTATAAAAAAACTTTAAAAAATGTATTTATATTATGATCAAAAAAGCCTGTCAATATTTATTTGCATATTAACCTTACTATAATATTAAAATGTATGTATTATTATTATTAAAAACATTATTAAAATGTGTTCATTCATATATAATTATAATTATAAAAATATTATAAAATATGTATTTATATTATGATCAAAAACATTTATATATATTTATTTGTATATTATCCTTCCTATAATATTATTATATATGTATTATTAATTACAAAAACATTATTAAAAAGTGTTGATTCGTATATAATTATAATTATGAAAAAATTATAAAATATGTATTTATATAACGATCAAAAAATTATATATATTTATTTGTATATTATCCAACCTATAATATTATTATATATGTATAATAAATTACAAAAACATTATTAAAAAGTATTCATTCATATATAATTATTATTATAAAAAAACTTTAAAATATGTATTTATATTATGATCAAAAAAACCTGTTAATAATTATTTGTATATTAACCTTACTAAAATATTAATATGTATGTATTATTATTATTAAAAACATTATTAAAAAGTGTTCATTCATATATAATTATAATTATAAAAATATTATTAAATATGTATTTATATTATGATCAAAAACATTTATATATATTTATTTGTATATTATCCTTCCTATAATATTATTATATATGTATAATTAATTACAAAAACATTATTAAAAAGTGTTGATTCATTTATAATTATAATTATGAAAAAATTATAAAATATGTATTTATATTACGATCAAAAAATTATATATATTTATTTGTACATCCTATAATATTATTATATATGTATAATAAATTACAAAAACATTATTAAAAAGTATTCATTCATATATAATTATTATTATAAAAAAACTTTAAAATATGTATTTATATTATGATCAAAAAAACCTGTTAATAATTATTTGTATATTAACCTTACTAAAATATTAATATGTATGTATTATTATTATTAAAAACATTATTAAAAAGTGTTCATTCATATATAATTATAATTATAAAAATATTATTAAATATGTATTTATATTATGATCAAAAACATTTATATATATTTATTTGTATATTATCCTTCCTATAATATTATTATATATGTATTATTAATAACAAAAACATTATTAAAAAGTGTTTATTCATATTTAATTATAATTATAAAAAAACTTTAAACTATGTATTTATATTATGATCAAAAAAACCTGTGAATATTTATTTGCATATTATCCTTCCTATAATATTATTATATATGTATTATTAATTACAAAAACATCATTAAAAAGTGTTCATTCATATATAATTATTATTATAAAAAAATTTTAAAATATGTTTTTATATTTGGATAAAAAAATCTGTCAATATTTAATTGCATATTATCCTTACTATTATATTTATATATGTATTATTATTATTAAAAACATTATTAAAAAGTGTTCATTCATATATAATTATAATTATAAAAATATTATAAAATATGTATTTATATTATGATCAAAAACATTTATATATATTTATTTGTATATTATCCTTCCTATAATATTATTATATATGTATTATTAATTACAAAAACATTATTAAAATGTATACTTTCATATATAATTATAATTATAAAAAACTTTAAAATATGTATTTATATTATGAAAAAAAATGTATATATATATTTATTTATTAGCATATTATCTTTCACATAATAATATTATATATGTATTATTAATTACAAAAACATTATTAAAAAGTGTTGATTCATATATAATTATAATTATGAAAAAAATATAAAATATGTTTTTATATTATGATCAAAAAATTATATATATTTACTTGTATATTATCCATCCTATAATATTATTATATATGTATAATAAATTACAAAAACATTATTAAAATGTATTCATTCATATATAATTAAAATTATAAAAAAACTTTAAACTATGTATTTATATTATGATCAAAAAACCTGTCAATATTTATTTGCATATTATCCTTCCTATAATATTATTATATATGTATTATTAATTACAAAAACATTATTAAAAAGTGTTCATTCATATATAATTATAATTATAAAAATACTATAAAATATGTATTTATATTATGATTAAAAACATTTATATATATATTTATTTGTATATTATCCTTCCTATAATATTATTATATATGTATTATTAATAACAAAAACATTATTAAAAAGTGTTCATTCATATATAATTATAATTATAAAAAACTTTAAACTATGTATTTATATTATGATCAAAAACATTTATAGCTCAATCGTTGTGAAAGCAGACAAAAGCAACGCCATTGTAGTGCTCGGAAAAGAAGAATATATAAAGAAGACAGAAGATTTCATCAAAGAAAATAACTTCAAAGAGCTGAAAAAGGATCAAACGCAGAAGTACCAAAGAGAGCTGTCCGACGTCGTGAAGAGATGCACCAGAGTGATTCCCGAAGAATGTCGACAGAAGATGAACATCCTAAATTCTAAAGCGCCCGTGATGAAAGGGATCCCAAAAATACACAAGAAGAATGTACCCATCAGACCATTAGTTAACTTTAAATGTGCTCCTACCTACAATGTTTCAAAATTGTTAGCAAGTAAGCTCAGCAATGATTTAGAATTAGAACATGTATACAATGTAAAGAATAGGTATGAATTTGTTGAACGTGTCAAGAACATAGATATAGATTCGAATAGTAGGCTAGTCTCATTTGATATCGCAAATCTGTACACAAACATTCCTGTATCTGAAACTGTAGATCTTGTTAAATGTAGGCTTTTACAGAATAGTTTAGACGATGAATATGTCAATCAGATTGTAAAATTACTTGTGACTGTTTTGAAGCAAAATTATTTTTGATTCAACAATAGATTTTACGAACAAACAGATGGTTTAGCTATGGGAAGTCCACTTTCGGCAATTTTGTCAGAAATATTTTTACAGCATCAGGAAAAAGAAATGTTAACGAATTTAAGAAAAAATCATGATGTAAAACTGTATGTTAGATATGTAGACGACATTCTTGTTATCTTCAGACAAGCCCAGGAGCAGGAGCACGAAACGATGATGCAGACACTAAACAACCACCACCCGAACCTAACCTTTACTAACGAGTTTGAAGAAAACAAAAAGATCAAATTCCTGGACCTCACATTAGAGAGAAAAGACAGCAAGATAGAGTTTGACATCTACAGGAAACCTACGCAAACGGACACTACAATCAACAACAAGTCTATCCATCCGACAATCCACAAGACCGCAGCCTTTAGATCTATGCTGTACCGAGCCTATAAGATCCCACTTAGCCAAACCTATAGGAAAAAAGAACTGGACACCATTTAGAAGATCGCTCAAGTGAATGGATTTCGGACCAAGACGATAGAGGACATCGCAAGGAAGACGAGGAGGAAAATCGATAGACAGAATACACTACACAGCAGAACAACATTAGAAGAGATAAAAGAGGAAAACACTAGATATATCACATTTAGCTACACGGGGACTACAACACAAAGGACTGCTAACAGATTCAAGAAATACGGAGTTTCAATAGCCTACAGGACTCAGAACACCATGAGTAAAATACTGCATCCAAAAATAGAAGATTGTAACAAATTCGACACTTCAGGCATATATAAAATCAATTGTGACGATTGTGATAGCTTCTACATTGGACAGACTGTGAACTTCGTTAACCGCTTCAAAAACCACATATCTGCATGGAGGAACAACAAACCGGAAAGATCAAATGTCGCACAACACCTGTTACAAAATGGGCACTCACTAGGAAAAATGGAGGATAGTCTAGATATTTTAAAGAATTGTAAGAAAGGATATGTAATGAATGCTTGGGAAGAATTGTATATTTATAAGGAAAAATGTAAAGATAGAAATAAGTTGATTAATGAACAAATACATTTTGATTCCAGTTGCACTTATAAAAATGTATTGGCCGGTGCTTCCGGTAGCCAATAGGGTATAAGTAGGGACGCCATTCAAGATTCTTGTCATTCGCCTATTGGGTCTGATGATGATTGGAGTGTCCAATCGAAATCGATCACCACTTACCACCTTTTTTGTAAATTTACCGTCTTGTGAGTAACAGTATAAGCGTAAATATATGTTTTAAGTGTTTTAAGACGTTTCTTTTATTTACTTTCCGTAAATTTAATAACACGTACAATGCTGATCAAGAAGTTATTTAGTGAAGCTAGTCAAGCAAAATTAGCAGCAAAATATAGGGATACAAGAATCAAGATTTCCATGAAGATTGCAGATATTTACTTCAAACTAAGAATGCATCAAGAAGAGAATTACACCACAATACGCTAAAATCAAAGTCAACTGTAACACTACTGCCGCTAAAAGAACCAAGGAACAAGGAGAGGTATTATTCATCCAAAATATGATCAAACAACTTTACTGTGAAAAAGAAGAACTGAACCAGATTGCCTACGACATCCACCTACAATTTTTGAGATCATACGGACTAATAGCATGGAATTTACTACACGAAGTCGTCAGTGAAGAGGTTGAAGATGCCATGGACAGGAAATATTTACGGATAAACTACAAATTAGACAAACTCGTAGAGAAGAATACACCTAATAAAGACTTGGATAGGACCAGTACAGAACACAAATTCCAGAAGAGAGTCATCAACCTTACAGACATTCAATTCAGTGAAGAAGAAACGAAAATACTGAACTACGGAATGAAGTACAATTTCCCAATGAAGAAGAAGGGCGAAAACGAACTACTAGCTACTGAAGTTGAAGCAAATGTAAAATCACTCAGAGACGTAGACCATTATGCCGTTCGGAAGGAAGTAACAGCCAACGATTTCACCAGCCAAGGACACATAGATCCCAGCAGAAATTAAGAACTGAAGACGTGCAGCAAAATAAAGAAGAAACTGGAAGAGAATAGCTCAATCGTTGTGAAAGCAGACAAAAGCAACGCCATTGTAGTGCTCGGAAAAGAAGAATATATAAAGAAGACGGAAGATTTCATCAAAGAAAATAACTTCAAAGAGCTGAAAAAGGATCCAACGCAGAAGTACCAAAGAGAGCTGTCCGACGTCGTGAAGAGATGCACCAGAGTGATTCCCGAAGAATGTCGACAGAAGATGAACATCCTAAATTCTAAAGCGCCCGTGATGAAAGGGATCCCAAAAATACACAAGAAGAATGTACCCATCAGACCATTAGTTAACTTTAAATGTGCTCCTACCTACAATGTTTCAAAATTGTTAGCAAGTAAGCTCAGCAATGATTTAGAATTAGAATATGTATACAATGTAAAGAATAGTTATGAATTTGTTGAACGTGTCAAGAACATAGATATAGATTCGAATAGTAGGCTAGTCTCATTTGATATCGCAAATCTGTACACAAACATACCTGTATCCGAAACTGTAGATCTTGTTAAATGTAGGCTTTTACAGAATAGTTTAGACGATGAATATGTCAATCAGATTGTAAAATTACTTGTGACTGTTTTGAAGCAAAATTATTTTAGATTTAACAATAGATTTTACGAACAAACAGATGGTTTAGCTATGGGAAGTCCACTTTCGGCAATTTTTTCAGAAATATTTTTACAGCATCAGGAAAAAGAAATGTTAACGAATTTAAGAAAAAATCATGATGTAAAACTGTATGTTAGATATGTAGACGACATTCTTGTTATCTTCAGACAAGCCCAGGAGCAGGAGCATGAAACGATGATGCAGACACTAAACAACCACCACCCGAACCTAACCTTTACTAACGAGTTTGAAGAAAACAAAAAGATCAAATTCCTGGACCTCACATTAGAGAGAAAAGACAGCAAGATAGAGTTTGACATCTACAGGAAACCTACGCAAACGGACACTACAATCAACAACAAGTCTATCCATCCGACAATCCACAAGACCGCAGCCTTTAGATCTATGCTGTACCGAGCCTATAAGATCCCACTTAGCCAAACCTATAGGAAAAAAGAACTGGACACCATTTAGAAGATCGCTCAAGTGAATGGATTTCGGACCAAGACGATAGAGGACATCGCAAGGAAGACGAGGAGGAAAATCGATAGACAGAATACACTACACAGCAGAACAACATTAGAAGAGATAAAAGAGGAAAACACTAGATATATCACATTTAGCTACACGGGGACTACAACACAAAGGACTGCTAACAGATTCAAGAAATACGGAGTTTCAATAGCCTACAGGACTCAGAACACCATGAGTAAAATACTGCATCCAAAAATAGAAGATTGTAACAAATTCGACACTTCAGGCATATATAAAATCAATTGTGACGATTGTGATAGCTTCTACATTGGACAGACTGTGAACTTCGTTAACCGCTTCAAAAACCACATATCTGCATGGAGGAACAACAAACCGGAAAGATCAAATGTCGCACAACACCTGTTACAAAATGGGCACTCACTAGGAAAAATGGAGGATAGTCTAGATATTTTAAAGAATTGTAAGAAAGGATATGTAATGAATGCTTGGGAAGAATTGTATATTTATAAGGAAAAATGTAAAGATAGAAATAAGTTGATTAATGAACAAATACATTTTGATTCCAGTTGCACTTATAAAAATGTATTGGCCGGTGCTTCCGGTAGCCAATAGGGTATAAGTAGGGACGCCATTCAAGATTCTTGTCATTCGCCTATTGGGTCTGATGATGATTGGAGTGTCCAATCGAAATCGATCACCACTTACCACCTTTTTTGTAAATTTACCGTCTTGTGAGTAACAGTATAAGCGTAAATATATGTTTTAAGTGTTTTAAGACGTTTCTTTTATTTACTTTCCGTAAATTTAATAACACGTACAATGCTGATCAAGAAGTTATTTAGTGAAGCTAGTCAAGCAAAATTAGCAGCAAAATATAGGGATACAAGAATCAAGATTTCCATGAAGATTGCAGATATTTACTTCAAACTAAGAATGCATCAAGAAGAGAATTACACCACAATACGCTAAAATCAAAGTCAACTGTAACACTACTGCCGCTAAAAGAACCAAGGAACAAGGAGAGGTATTATTCATCCAAAATATGATCAAACAACTTTACTGTGAAAAAGAAGAACTGAACCAGATTGCCTACGACATCCACCTACAATTTTTGAGATCATACGGACTAATAGCATGGAATTTACTACACGAAGTCGTCAGTGAAGAGGTTGAAGATGCCATGGACAGGAAATATTTACGGATAAACTACAAATTAGACAAACTCGTAGAGAAGAATACACCTAATAAAGACTTGGATAGGACCAGTACAGAACACAAATTCCAGAAGAGAGTCATCAACCTTACAGACATTCAATTCAGTGAAGAAGAAACGAAAATACTGAACTACGGAATGAAGTACAATTTCCCAATGAAGAAGAAGGGCGAAAACGAACTACTAGCTACTGAAGTTGAAGCAAATGTAAAATCACTCAGAGACGTAGACCATTATGCCGTTCGGAAGGAAGTAACAGCCAACGATTTCACCAGCCAAGGACACATAGATCCCAGCAGAAATTAAGAACTGAAGACGTGCAGCAAAATAAAGAAGAAACTGGAAGAGAATAGCTCAATCGTTGTGAAAGCAGACAAAAGCAACGCCATTGTAGTGCTCGGAAAAGAAGAATATATAAAGAAGACGGAAGATTTCATCAAAGAAAATAACTTCAAAGAGCTGAAAAAGGATCCAACGCAGAAGTACCAAAGAGAGCTGTCCGACGTCGTGAAGAGATGCACCAGAGTGATTCCCGAAGAATGTCGACAGAAGATGAACATCCTAAATTCTAAAGCGCCCGTGATGAAAGGGATCCCAAAAATACACAAGAAGAATGTACCCATCAGACCATTAGTTAACTTTAAATGTGCTCCTACCTACAATGTTTCAAAATTGTTAGCAAGTAAGCTCAGCAATGATTTAGAATTAGAATATGTATACAATGTAAAGAATAGTTATGAATTTGTTGAACGTGTCAAGAACATAGATATAGATTCGAATAGTAGGCTAGTCTCATTTGATATCGCAAATCTGTACACAAACATACCTGTATCCGAAACTGTAGATCTTGTTAAATGTAGGCTTTTACAGAATAGTTTAGACGATGAATATGTCAATCAGATTGTAAAATTACTTGTGACTGTTTTGAAGCAAAATTATTTTAGATTTAACAATAGATTTTACGAACAAACAGATGGTTTAGCTATGGGAAGTCCACTTTCGGCAATTTTTTCAGAAATATTTTTACAGCATCAGGAAAAAGAAATGTTAACGAATTTAAGAAAAAATCATGATGTAAAACTGTATGTTAGATATGTAGACGACATTCTTGTTATCTTCAGACAAGCCCAGGAGCAGGAGCATGAAACGATGATGCAGACACTAAACAACCACCACCCGAACCTAACCTTTACTAACGAGTTTGAAGAAAACAAAAAGATCAAATTCCTGGACCTCACATTAGAGAGAAAAGACAGCAAGATAGAGTTTGACATCTACAGGAAACCTACGCAAACGGACACTACAATCAACAACAAGTCTATCCATCCGACAATCCACAAGACCGCAGCCTTTAGATCTATGCTGTACCGAGCCTATAAGATCCCACTTAGCCAAACCTATAGGAAAAAAGAACTGGACACCATTTAGAAGATCGCTCAAGTGAATGGATTTCGGACCAAGACGATAGAGGACATCGCAAGGAAGACGAGGAGGAAAATCGATAGACAGAATACACTACACAGCAGAACAACATTAGAAGAGATAAAAGAGGAAAACACTAGATATATCACATTTAGCTACACGGGGACTACAACACAAAGGACTGCTAACAGATTCAAGAAATACGGAGTTTCAATAGCCTACAGGACTCAGAACACCATGAGTAAAATACTGCATCCAAAAATAGAAGATTGTAACAAATTCGACACTTCAGGCATATATAAAATCAATTGTGACGATTGTGATAGCTTCTACATTGGACAGACTGTGAACTTCGTTAACCGCTTCAAAAACCACATATCTGCATGGAGGAACAACAAACCGGAAAGATCAAATGTCGCACAACACCTGTTACAAAATGGGCACTCACTAGGAAAAATGGAGGATAGTCTAGATATTTTAAAGAATTGTAAGAAAGGATATGTAATGAATGCTTGGGAAGAATTGTATATTTATAAGGAAAAATGTAAAGATAGAAATAAGTTGATTAATGAACAAATACATTTTGATTCCAGTTGCACTTATAAAAATGTATTGGCCGGTGCTTCCGGTAGCCAATAGGGTATAAGTAGGGACGCCATTCAAGATTCTTGTCATTCGCCTATTGGGTCTGATGATGATTGGAGTGTCCAATCGAAATCGATCACCACTTACCACCTTTTTTGTAAATTTACCGTCTTGTGAGTAACAGTATAAGCGTAAATATATGTTTTAAGTGTTTTAAGACGTTTCTTTTATTTACTTTCCGTAAATTTAATAACACGTACAATGCTGATCAAGAAGTTATTTAGTGAAGCTAGTCAAGCAAAATTAGCAGCAAAATATAGGGATACAAGAATCAAGATTTCCATGAAGATTGCAGATATTTACTTCAAACTAAGAATGCATCAAGAAGAGAATTACACCACAATACGCTAAAATCAAAGTCAACTGTAACACTACTGCCGCTAAAAGAACCAAGGAACAAGGAGAGGTATTATTCATCCAAAATATGATCAAACAACTTTACTGTGAAAAAGAAGAACTGAACCAGATTGCCTACGACATCCACCTACAATTTTTGAGATCATACGGACTAATAGCATGGAATTTACTACACGAAGTCGTCAGTGAAGAGGTTGAAGATGCCATGGACAGGAAATATTTACGGATAAACTACAAATTAGACAAACTCGTAGAGAAGAATACACCTAATAAAGACTTGGATAGGACCAGTACAGAACACAAATTCCAGAAGAGAGTCATCAACCTTACAGACATTCAATTCAGTGAAGAAGAAACGAAAATACTGAACTACGGAATGAAGTACAATTTCCCAATGAAGAAGAAGGGCGAAAACGAACTACTAGCTACTGAAGTTGAAGCAAATGTAAAATCACTCAGAGACGTAGACCATTATGCCGTTCGGAAGGAAGTAACAGCCAACGATTTCACCAGCCAAGGACACATAGATCCCAGCAGAAATTAAGAACTGAAGACGTGCAGCAAAATAAAGAAGAAACTGGAAGAGAATAGCTCAATCGTTGTGAAAGCAGACAAAAGCAACGCCATTGTAGTGCTCGGAAAAGAAGAATATATAAAGAAGACGGAAGATTTCATCAAAGAAAATAACTTCAAAGAGCTGAAAAAGGATCCAACGCAGAAGTACCAAAGAGAGCTGTCCGAGGTCGTGAAGAGATGCACCGGAGTGATTCCCGAAGAATGTCGACAGAAGATGAACATCCTAAATTTTAAAGCGCCCGTGATGAAAGGGATCCCAAAAATACACAAGAAGAATGTACCCATCAGACCATTAGTTAACTTTAAATGTGCTCCTACCTACAATGTTTCAAAATTGTTAGCAAGTAAGCTCAGCAATGATTTAGAATTAGAATATGTATACAATGTAAAGAATAGTTATGAATTTGTTGAACGTGTCAAGAACATAGATATAGATTCGAATAGTAGGCTAGTCTCATTTGATATCGCAAATCTGTACACAAACATACCTGTATCCGAAACTGTAGATCTTGTTAAATGTAGGCTTTTACAGAATAGTTTAGACGATGAATATGTCAATCAGATTGTAAAATTACTTGTGACTGTTTTGAAGCAAAATTATTTTAGATTTAACAATAGATTTTACGAACAAACAGATGGTTTAGCTATGGGAAGTCCACTTTCGGCAATTTTGTCAGAAATATTTTTACAGCATCAGGAAAAAGAAATGTTAACGAATTTAAGAAAAAATCATGATGTAAAACTGTATGTTAGATATATAGACGACATTCTTGTTATCTTCAGACAAGCCCAGGAGCAGGAGCACGAAACGATGATGCAGACACTAAACAACCACCACCCGAACCTCACCTTTACTAGTTTACGAGTTTGAAGAAAACAAAAAGATCAAATTCCTGGACCTCACATTAGAGAGAAAAGACAGCAAGATAGAGTTTGACATCTACAGGAAACCTACGCAAACGGACACTACAATCAACAACAAGTCTATCCATCCGACAATCCACAAGACCGCAGCCTTTAGATCTATGCTGTACCGAGCCTATAAGATCCCACTTAGCCAAACCAATAGGAAAAATGAACTGGACACCATTAAGAAGATCGCTCAAGTGAATGGATTTCGGACCAAGACGATAGAGGACATCGCAAGGAAGACGAGGAGGAAAATCGATAGACAGAATACACTACACAGCAGAACAACATTAGAAGAGATAAAAGAGGAAAACACTAGATATATCACATTTAGCTACACGGGGACTACAACACAAAGGACTGCTAACAGATTCAAGAAATACGGAGTTTCAATAGCCTACAGGACTCAGAACACCATGAGTAAAATACTGCATCCAAAAATAGAAGATTGTAAAAAATTCGACACTTCAGGCATATATAAAATCAATTGTGACGATTGCGATAGCTTCTACATTGGACAGACTGTGAACTTCGTTAACCGCTTCAAAAACCACATATCTGCATGGAGGAACAACAAACCGGAAAGATCAAATGTCGCACAACACCTGTTACAAAATGGGCACTCACTAGGAAAAATGGAGGATAGTCTAGATATTTTAAAGAATTGTAAGAAAGGATATGTAATGAATGCTTGGGAAGAATTGTATATTTATAAGGAAAAATGTAAAGATAGAAATAAGTTGATTAATGAACAAATACATTTTGATTCCAGTTGCACTTATAAAAATGTATTGGCCGGTGCTTCCGGTAGCCAATAGGGTATAAGTAGGGACACCATTCAAGATTCTTGTCATTCGCCTATTGGGTCTGATGATGATTGGAGTGTCCAATCGAAATCGATCACTACTTACCACCTTTTTTGTATATTTACCGTCTTGTGAGTAACAGTATAAGCGTAAATATATGTTTTAAGTGTTTTAAGACGTTTCTTTTATTTACTTTAAGTAAATTTAATAACACGTACAATGCTGATCAAGAAGTTATTTAGTGAAGCTAGTCAAGCAAAATTAGCAGCAAAATATAGGGATACAAGAATCAAGATTTCCATGAAGATTGCAGATATTTACTTCAAACAAAGAATGCATCAAGAAGAGAATTACACCACAATACGCTAAAATCAAAGTCAACTGTAACACTACTGCCGCTAAAAGAACCAAGGAACAAGGAGAGGTATTATTCATCCAAAATATGATCAAACAACTTTACTGTGAAAAAGAAGAACTGAACCAGATTGCCTACGACATCCACCTACAATTTTTGAGATCATACGGACTAATAGCATGGAATTTACTACACGAAGTCGTCAGTGAAGAGGTTGAAGATGCCATGGACAGGAAATATTTACGGATAAACTACAAATTAGACAAACTCGTAGAGAAGAATACACCTAATAAAGACTTGGATAGGACCAGTACAGAACACAAATTCCAGAAGAGAGTCATCAACCTTACAGACATTCAATTCAGTGAAGAAGAAACGAAAATACTGAACTACGGAATGAAGTACAATTTCCCAATGAAGAAGAAGGGCGAAAACGAACTACTAGCTACTGAAGTTGAAGCAAATGTAAAATCACTCAGAGACGTAGACCATTATGCCGTTCGGAAGGAAGTAACAGCCAACGATTTCACCAGCCAAGGACACATAGATCCCAGCAGAAATTAAGACCTGAAGACGTGCAGCAAAATAAAGAAGAAACTGGAAGAGAATAGCTCAATCGTTGTGAAAGCAGACAAAAGCAACGCCATTGTAGTGCTCGGAAAAGAAGAATATATAAAGAAGACGGAAGATTTCATCAAAGAAAATAACTTCAAAGAGCTGAAAAAGGATCCAACGCAGAAGTACCAAAGAGAGCTGTCCGACGTCGTGAAGAGATGCACCAGAGTGATTCCCGAAGAATGTCGACAGAAGATGAACATCCTAAATTCTAAAGCGCCCGTGATGAAAGGGATCCCAAAAATACACAAGAAGAATGTACCCATCAGACCATTAGTTAACTTTAAATGTGCTCCTACCTACAATGTTTCAAAATTGTTAGCAAGTAAGCTCAGCAATGATTTAGAATTAGAATATGTATACAATGTAAAGAATAGTTATGAATTTGTTGAACGTGTCAAGAACATAGATATAGATTCGAATAGTAGGCTAGTCTCATTTGATATCGCAAATCTGTACACAAACATACCTGTATCCGAAACTGTAGATCTTGTTAAATGTAGGCTTTTACAGAATAGTTTAGACGATGAATATGTCAATCAGATTGTAAAATTACTTGTGACTGTTTTGAAGCAAAATTATTTTAGATTTAACAATAGATTTTACGAACAAACAGATGGTTTAGCTATGGGAAGTCCACTTTCGGCAATTTTGTCAGAAATATTTTTACAGCATCAGGAAAAAGAAATGTTAACGAATTTAAGAAAAAATCATGATGTAAAACTGTATGTTAGATATGTAGACGACATTCTTGTTATCTTCAGACAAGCCCAGGAGCAGGAGCACGAAACGATGATGCAGACACTAAACAACCACCACCCGAACCTAACCTTTACTAACGAGTTTGAAGAAAACAAAAAGATCAAATTCCTGGACCTCACATTAGAGAGAAAAGACAGCAAGATAGAGTTTGACATCTACAGGAAACCTACGCAAACGGACACTACAATCAACAACAAGTCTATCCATCCGACAATCCACAAGACCGCAGCCTTTAGATCTATGCTGTACCGAGCCTATAAGATCCCACTTAGCCAAACCTATAGGAAAAAAGAACTGGACACCATTTAGAAGATCGATCAAGTGAATGGATTTCGGACCAAGACGATAGAGGACATCGCAAGGAAGACGAGGAGGAAAATCGATAGACAGAATACACTACACAGCAGAACAACATTAGAAGAGATAAAAGAGGAAAACACTAGATATATCACATTTAGCTACACGGGGACTACAACACAAAGGACTGCTAACAGATTCAAGAAATACGGAGTTTCAATAGCCTACAGGACTCAGAACACCATGAGTAAAATACTGCATCCAAAAATAGAAGATTGTAACAAATTCGACACTTCAGGCATATACAAAATCAATTGTGACGATTGTGATAGCTTCTACATTGGACAGACTGTGAACCTCGTTAACCGCTTCAAAAACCACATATCTGCATGGAGGAACAACAAACCGGAAAGATCAAATGTCGCACAACACCTGTTACAAAATGGGCACTCATTAGGAAAAATGGAGGATAGTCTAGATATTTTAAAGAATTGTAAGAAAGGATATGTAATGAATGCTTGGGAAGAATTGTATATTTATAAGGAAAAATGTAAAGATAGAAATAAGTTGATTAATGAACAAATACATTTTGATTCCAGTTGCACTTATAAAAATGTATTGGCCGGTGCTTCCGGTAGCCAATAGGGTATAAGTAGGGACGCCATTCAAGATTCTTGTCATTCGCCTATTGGGTCTGATGATGATTGGAGTGTCCAATCGAAATCGATCACCACTTACCACCTTTTTTGTAAATTTACCGTCTTGTGAGTAACAGTATAAGCGTAAATATATGTTTTAAGTGTTTTAAGACGTTTCTTTTATTTACTTTCCGTAAATTTAATAACACGTACAATGCTGATCAAGAAGTTATTTAGTGAAGCTAGTCAAGCAAAATTAGCAGCAAAATATAGGGATACAAGAATCAAGATTTCCATGAAGATTGCAGATATTTACTTCAAACAAAGAATGCATCAAGAAGAGAATTACACCACAATACGCTAAAATCAAAGTCAACTGTAACACTACTGCCGCTAAAAGAACCAAGGAACAAGGAGAGGTATTATTCATCCAAAATATGATCAAACAACTTTACTGTGAAAAAGAAGAACTGAACCAGATTGCCTACGACATCCACCTACAATTTTTGAGATCATACGGACTAATAGCATGGAATTTACTACACGAAGTCGTCAGTGAAGAGGTTGAAGATGCCATGGACAGGAAATATTTACGGATAAACTACAAATTAGACAAACTCGTAGAGAAGAATACACCTAATAAAGACTTGGATAGGACCAGTACAGAACACAAATTCCAGAAGAGAGTCATCAACCTTACAGACATTCAATTCAGTGAAGAAGAAACGAAAATACTGAACTACGGAATGAAGTACAATTTCCCAATGAAGAAGAAGGGCGAAAACGAACTACTAGCTACTGAAGTTGAAGCAAATGTAAAATCACTCAGAGACGTAGACCATTATGCCGTTCGGAAGGAAGTAACAGCCAACGATTTCACCAGCCAAGGACACATAGATCCCAGCAGAAATTAAGACCTGAAGACGTGCAGCAAAATAAAGAAGAAACTGGAAGAGAATAGCTCAATCGTTGTGAAAGCAGACAAAAGCAACGCCATTGTAGTGCTCGGAAAAGAAGAATATATAAAGAAGACGGAAGATTTCATCAAAGAAAATAACTTCGAAGAGCTGAAAAAGGATCCAACGCAGAAGTACCAAAGAGAGCTGTCCGACGTCGTGAAGAGATGCACCAGAGTGATTCCCGAAGAATGTCGACAGAAGATGAACATCCTAAATTCTAAAGCGCCCGTGATGAAAGGGATCCCAAAAATACACAAGAAGAATGTACCCATCAGACCATTAGTTAACTTTAAATGTGCTCCTACCTACAATGTTTCAAAATTGTTAGCAAGTAAGCTCAGCAATGATTTAGAATTAGAATATGTATACAATGTAAAGAATAGTTATGAATTTGTTGAACGTGTCAAGAACATAGATATAGATTCGAATAGTAGGCTAGTCTCATTTGATATCGCAAATCTGTACACAAACATACCTGTATCCGAAACTGTAGATCTTGTTAAATGTAGGCTTTTACAGAATAGTTTAGACGATGAATATGTCAATCAGATTGTAAAATTACTTGTGACTGTTTTGAAGCAAAAATTATTTTAGATTTAACAATAGATTTTACGAACAAACAGATGGTTTAGCTATGGGAAGTCCACTTTCGGCAATTTTGTCAGAAATATTTTTACAGCATCAGGAAAAAGAAATGTTAACGAATTTAAGAAAAAATCATGATGTAAAACTGTATGTTAGATATGTAGACGACATTCTTGTTATCTTCAGACAAGCCCAGGAGCAGGAGCACGAAACGATGATGCAGACACTAAACAACCACCACCCGAACCTAACCTTTACTAACGAGTTTGAAGAAAACAAAAAGATCAAATTCCTGGACCTCACATTAGAGAGAAAAGACAGCAAGATAGAGTTTGACATCTACAGGAAACCTACGCAAACGGACACTACAATCAACAACAAGTCTATCCATCCGACAATCCACAAGACCGCAGCCTTTAGATCTATGCTGTACCGAGAATTGTATATTTATAAGGAAAAATGTAAAGATAGAAATAAGTTGATTAATGAACAAATACATTTTGATTCCAGTTGCACTTATAAAAATGTATTGGCCGGTGCTTCCGGTAGCCAATAGGGTATAAGTAGGGACGCCATTCAAGATTCTTGTCATTCGCCTATTGGGTCTGATGATGATTGGAGTGTCCAATCGAAATCGATCACCACTTACCACCTTTTTTGTAAATTTACCGTCTTGTGAGTAACAGTATAAGCGTAAATATATGTTTTAAGTGTTTTAAGACGTTTCTTTTATTTACTTTCCGTAAATTTAATAACACGTACAATGCTGATCAAGAAGTTATTTAGTGAAGCTAGTCAAGCAAAATTAGCAGCAAAATATAGGGATACAAGAATCAAGATTTCCATGAAGATTGCAGATATTTACTTCAAACTAAGAATGCATCAAGAAGAGAATTACACCACAATACGCTAAAATCAAAGTCAACTGTAACACTACTGCCGCTAAAAGAACCAAGGAACAAGGAGAGGTATTATTCATCCAAAATATATATTTTGTCAGAAATATTTTTACAGCATCAGGAAAAAGAAATGTTAACGAATTTAAGAAAAAATCATGATGTAAAACTGTATGTTAGATATATAGACGACATTCTTGTTATCTTCAGACAAGCCCAGGAGCAGGAGCACGAAACGATGATGCAGACACTAAACAACCACCACCCGAACCTCACCTTTACTAGTTTACGAGTTTGAAGAAAACAAAAAGATCAAATTCCTGGACCTCACATTAGAGAGAAAAGACAGCAAGATAGAGTTTGACATCTACAGGAAACCTACGCAAACGGACACTACAATCAAGAACAAGTCTATCCATCCGACAATCCACAAGACCGCAGCCTTTAGATCTATGCTGTACCGAGCCTATAAGATCCCACTTAGCCAAACCTATAGGAAAAAAGAACTGGACACCATTTAGAAGATCGATCAAGTGAATGGATTTCGGACCAAGACGATAGAGGACATCGCAAGGAAGACGAGGAGGAAAATCGATAGACAGAATACACTACACAGCAGAACAACATTAGAAGAGATAAAAGAGGAAAACACTAGATATATCACATTTAGCTACACGGGGACTACAACACAAAGGACTGCTAACAGATTCAAGAAATACGGAGTTTCAATAGCCTACAGGACTCAGAACACCATGAGTAAAATACTGCATCCAAAAATAGAAGATTGTAACAAATTCGACACTTCAGGCATATATAAAATCAATTGTGACGATTGTGATAGCTTCTACATTGGACAGACTGTGAACTTCGTTAACCGCTTCAAAAACCACATATCTGCATGGAGGAACAACAAACCGGAAAGATCAAATGTCGCACAACACCTGTTACAAAATGGGCACTCACTAGGAAAAATGGAGGATAGTCTAGATATTTTAAAGAATTGCAAGAAAGGATATGTAATGAATGCTTGGGAAGAATTGTATATTTATAAGGAAAAATGTAAAGATAGAAATAAGTTGATTAATGAACAAATACATTTTGATTCCAGTTGCACTTATAAAAATGTATTGGCCGGTGCTTCCGGTAGCCAATAGGGTATAAGTAGGGACGCCATCCAAGATTCTTGTCATTCGCCTATTGGGTCTGATGATGATTGGAGTGTCCAATCGAAATCGATCACTACTTACCACCTTTTTTGTATATTTACCGTCTTGTGAGTAACAGTATAAGCGTAAATATATGTTTTAAGTGTTTTAAGACGTTTCTTTTATTTACTTTAAGTAAATTTAATAACACGTACAATGCTGATCAAGAAGTTATTTAGTGAAGCTAGTCAAGCAAAATTAGCAGCAAAATATAGGGATACAAGAATCAAGATTTCCATGAAGATTGCAGATATTTACTTCAAACAAAGAATGCATCAAGAAGAGAATTACACCACAATACGCTAAAATCAAAGTCAACTGTAACACTACTGCCGCTAAAAGAACCAAGGAACAAGGAGAGGTATTATTCATCCAAAATATGATCAAACAACTTTACTGTGAAAAAGAAGAACTGAACCAGATTGCCTACGACATCCACCTACAATTTTTGAGATCATACGGACTAATAGCATGGAATTTACTACACGAAGTCGTCAGTGAAGAGGTTGAAGATGCCATGGACAGGAAATATTTACGGATAAACTACAAATTAGACAAACTCGTAGAGAAGAATACACCTAATAAAGACTTGGATAGGACCAGTACAGAACACAAATTCCAGAAGAGAGTCATCAACCTTACAGACATTCAATTCAGTGAAGAAGAAACGAAAATACTGAACTACGGAATGAAGTACAATTTCCCAATGAAGAAGAAGGGCGAAAACGAACTACTAGCTACTGAAGTTGAAGCAAATGTAAAATCACTCAGAGACGTAGACCATTATGCCGTTCGGAAGGAAGTAACAGCCAACGATTTCACCAGCCAAGGACACATAGATCCCAGCAGAAATTAAGAACTGAAGACGTGCAGCAAAATAAAGAAGAAACTGGAAGAGAATAGCTCAATCGTTGTGAAAGCAGACAAAAGCAACGCCATTGTAGTGCTCGGAAAAGAAGAATATATAAAGAAGACGGAAGATTTCATCAAAGAAAATAACTTCAAAGAGCTGAAAAAGGATCCAACGCAGAAGTACCAAAGAGAGCTGTCCGACGTCGTGAAGAGATGCACCAGAGTGATTCCCGAAGAATGTCGACAGAAGATGAACATCCTAAATTCTAAAGCGCCCGTGATGAAAGGGATCCCAAAAATACACAAGAAGAATGTACCCATCAGACCATTAGTTAACTTTAAATGTGCTCCTACCTACAATGTTTCAAAATTGTTAGCAAGTAAGCTCAGCAATGATTTAGAATTAGAATATGTATACAATGTAAAGAATAGTTATGAATTTGTTGAACGTGTCAAGAACATAGATATAGATTCGAATAGTAGGCTAGTCTCATTTGATATCGCAAATCTGTACACAAACATACCTGTATCCGAAACTGTAGATCTTGTTAAATGTAGGCTTTTACAGAATAGTTTAGACGATGAATATGTCAATCAGATTGTAAAATTACTTGTGACTGTTTTGAAGCAAAATTATTTTAGATTTAACAATAGATTTTACGAACAAACAGATGGTTTAGCTATGGGAAGTCCACTTTCGGCAATTTTGTCAGAAATATTTTTACAGCATCAGGAAAAAGAAATGTTAACGAATTTAAGAAAAAATCATGATGTAAAACTGTATGTTAGATATATAGACGACATTCTTGTTATCTTCAGACAAGCCCAGGAGCAGGAGCACGAAACGATGATGCAGACACTAAACAACCACCACCCGAACCTCACCTTTACTAGTTTACGAGTTTGAAGAAAACAAAAAGATCAAATTCCTGGACCTCACATTAGAGAGAAAAGACAGCAAGATAGAGTTTGACATCTACAGGAAACCTACGCAAACGGACACTACAATCAAGAACAAGTCTATCCATCCGACAATCCACAAGACCGCAGCCTTTAGATCTATGCTGTACCGAGCCTATAAGATCCCACTTAGCCAAACCTATAGGAAAAAAGAACTGGACACCATTTAGAAGATCGCTCAAGTGAATGGATTTCGGACCAAGACGATAGAGGACATCGCAAGGAAGACGAGGAGGAAAATCGATAGACAGAATACACTACACAGCAGAACAACATTAGAAGAGATAAAAGAGGAAAACACTAGATATATCACATTTAGCTACACGGGGACTACAACACAAAGGACTGCTAACAGATTCAAGAAATACGGAGTTTCAATAGCCTACAGGACTCAGAACACCATGAGTAAAATACTGCATCCAAAAATAGAAGATTGTAACAAATTCGACACTTCAGGCATATATAAAATCAATTGTGACGATTGTGATAGCTTCTACATTGGACAGACTGTGAACTTCGTTAACCGCTTCAAAAACCACATATCTGCATGGAGGAACAACAAACCGGAAAGATCAAATGTCGCACAACACCTGTTACAAAATGGGCACTCACTAGGAAAAATGGAGGATAGTCTAGATATTTTAAAGAATTGTAAGAAAGGATATGTAATGAATGCTTGGGAAGAATTGTATATTTATAAGGAAAAATGTAAAGATAGAAATAAGTTGATTAATGAACAAATACATTTTGATTCCAGTTGCACTTATAAAAATGTATTGGCCGGTGCTTCCGGTAGCCAATAGGGTATAAGTAGGGACGCCATTCAAGATTCTTGTCATTCGCCTATTGGGTCTGATGATGATTGGAGTGTCCAATCGAAATCGATCACCACTTACCACCTTTTTTGTAAATTTACCGTCTTGTGAGTAACAGTATAAGCGTAAATATATGTTTTAAGTGTTTTAAGACGTTTCTTTTATTTACTTTCCGTAAATTTAATAACACGTACAATGCTGATCAAGAAGTTATTTAGTGAAGCTAGTCAAGCAAAATTAGCAGCAAAATATAGGGATACAAGAATCAAGATTTCCATGAAGATTGCAGATATTTACTTCAAACTAAGAATGCATCAAGAAGAGAATTACACCACAATACGCTAAAATCAAAGTCAACTGTAACACTACTGCCGCTAAAAGAACCAAGGAACAAGGAGAGGTATTATTCATCCAAAATATGATCAAACAACTTTACTGTGAAAAAGAAGAACTGAACCAAATTGCCTACGACATCCACCTACAATTTTTTAGATCATACGGACTAATAGCATGGAATTTACTACACGAAGTCGTCAGTGAAGAGGTTGAAGATGCCATGGACAGGAAATATTTACGGATAAACTACAAATTAGACAAACTCGTAGAGAAGAATACACCTAATAAAGACTTGGATAGGACCAGTACAGAACACAAATTCCAGAAGAGAGTCATCAACCTTACAGACATTCAATTCAGTGAAGAAGAAACGAAAATACTGAACTACGGAATGAAGTACAATTTCCCAATGAAGAAGAAGGGCGAAAACGAACTACTAGCTACTGAAGTTGAAGCAAATGTAAAATCACTCAGAGACGTAGACCATTATGCCGTTCGGAAGGAAGTAACAGCCAACGATTTCACCAGCCAAGGACACATAGATCCCAGCAGAAATTAAGAACTGAAGACGTGCAGCAAAATAAAGAAGAAACTGGAAGAGAATAGCTCAATCGTTGTGAAAGCAGACAAAAGCAACGCCATTGTAGTGCTCGGAAAAGAAGAATATATAAAGAAGACGGAAGATTTCATCAAAGAAAATAACTTCAAAGAGCTGAAAAAGGATCCAACGCAGAAGTACCAAAGAGAGCTGTCCGACGTCGTGAAGAGATGCACCAGAGTGATTCCCGAAGAATGTCGACAGAAGATGAACATCCTAAATTCTAAAGCGCCCGTGATGAAAGGGATCCCAAAAATACACAAGAAGAATGTACCCATCAGACCATTAGTTAACTTTAAATGTGCTCCTACCTACAATGTTTCAAAATTGTTAGCAAGTAAGCTCAGCAATGATTTAGAATTAGAATATGTATACAATGTAAAGAATAGTTATGAATTTGTTGAACGTGTCAAGAACATAGATATAGATTCGAATAGTAGGCTAGTCTCATTTGATATCGCAAATCTGTACACAAACATACCTGTATCCGAAACTGTAGATCTTGTTAAATGTAGGCTTTTACAGAATAGTTTAGACGATGAATATGTCAATCAGATTGTAAAATTACTTGTGACTGTTTTGAAGCAAAATTATTTTAGATTTAACAATAGATTTTACGAACAAACAGATGGTTTAGCTATGGGAAGTCCACTTTCGGCAATTTTGTCAGAAATATTTTTACAGCATCAGGAAAAAGACATGTTAACGAATTTAAGAAAAAATCATGATGTAAAACTGTATGTTAGATATATAGACGACATTCTTGTTATCTTCAGACAAGCCCAGGAGCAGGAGCACGAAACGATGATGCAGACACTAAACAACCACCACCCGAACCTCACCTTTACTAGTTTACGAGTTTGAAGAAAACAAAAAGATCAAATTCCTGGACCTCACATTAGAGAGAAAAGACAGCAAGATAGAGTTTGACATCTACAGGAAACCTACGCAAACGGACACTACAATCAACAACAAGTCTATCCATCCGACAATCCACAAGACCGCAGCCTTTAGATCTATGCTGTACCGAGCCTATAAGATCCCACTTAGCCAAACCAATAGGAAAAATGAACTGGACACCATTAAGAAGATCGCTCAAGTGAATGGATTTCGGACCAAGACGATAGAGGACATCGCAAGGAAGACGAGGAGGAAAATCGATAGACAGAATACACTACACAGCAGAACAACATTAGAAGAGATAAAAGAGGAAAACACTAGATATATCACATTTAGCTACACGGGGACTACAACACAAAGGACTGCTAACAGATTCAAGAAATACGGAGTTTCAATAGCCTACAGGACTCAGAACACCATGAGTAAAATACTGCATCCAAAAATAGAAGATTGTAACAAATTCGACACTTCAGGCATATATAAAATCAATTGTGACGATTGTGATAGCTTCTACATTGGACAGACTGTGAACTTCGTTAACCGCTTCAAAAACCACATATCTGCATGGAGGAACAACAAACCGGAAAGATCAAATGTCGCACAACACCTGTTACAAAATGGGCACTCACTAGGAAAAATGGAGGATAGTCTAGATATTTTAAAGAATTGTAAGAAAGGATATGTAATGAATGCTTGGGAAGAATTGTATATTTATAAGGAAAAATGTAAAGATAGAAATAAGTTGATTAATGAACAAATACATTTTGATTCCAGTTGCACTTATAAAAATGTATTGGCCGGTGCTTCCGGTAGCCAATAGGGTATAAGTAGGGACACCATTCAAGATTCTTGTCATTCGCCTATTGGGTCTGATGATGATTGGAGTGTCCAATCGAAATCGATCACTACTTACCACCTTTTTTGTATATTTACCGTCTTGTGAGTAACAGTATAAGCGTAAATATATGTTTTAAGTGTTTTAAGACGTTTCTTTTATTTACTTTAAGTAAATTTAATAACACGTACAATGCTGATCAAGAAGTTATTTAGTGAAGCTAGTCAAGCAAAATTAGCAGCAAAATATAGGGATACAAGAATCAAGATTTCCATGAAGATTGCAGATATTTACTTCAAACAAAGAATGCATCAAGAAGAGAATTACACCACAATACGCTAAAATCAAAGTCAACTGTAACACTACTGCCGCTAAAAGAACCAAGGAACAAGGAGAGGTATTATTCATCCAAAATATGATCAAACAACTTTACTGTGAAAAAGAAGAACTGAACCAGATTGCCTACGACATCCACCTACAATTTTTGAGATCATACGGACTAATAGCATGGAATTTACTACACGAAGTCGTCAGTGAAGAGGTTGAAGATGCCATGGACAGGAAATATTTACGGATAAACTACAAATTAGACAAACTCGTAGAGAAGAATACACCTAATAAAGACTTGGATAGGACCAGTACAGAACACAAATTCCAGAAGAGAGTCATCAACCTTACAGACATTCAATTCAGTGAAGAAGAAACGAAAATACTGAACTACGGAATGAAGTACAATTTCCCAATGAAGAAGAAGGGCGAAAACGAACTACTAGCTACTGAAGTTGAAGCAAATGTAAAATCACTCAGAGACGTAGACCATTATGCCGTTCGGAAGGAAGTAACAGCCAACGATTTCACCAGCCAAGGACACATAGATCCCAGCAGAAATTAAGAACTGAAGACGTGCAGCAAAATAAAGAAGAAACTGGAAGAGAATAGCTCAATCGTTGTGAAAGCAGACAAAAGCAACGCCATTGTAGTGCTCGGAAAAGAAGAATATATAAAGAAGACGGAAGATTTCATCAAAGAAAATAACTTCAAAGAGCTGAAAAAGGATCCAACGCAGAAGTACCAAAGAGAGCTGTCCGACGTCGTGAAGAGATGCACCAGAGTGATTCCCGAAGAATGTCGACAGAAGATGAACATCCTAAATTCTAAAGCGCCCGTGATGAAAGGGATCCCAAAAATACACAAGAAGAATGTACCCATCAGACCATTAGTTAACTTTAAATGTGCTCCTACCTACAATGTTTCAAAATTGTTAGCAAGTAAGCTCAGCAATGATTTAGAATTAGAATATGTATACAATGTAAAGAATAGTTATGAATTTGTTGAACGTGTCAAGAACATAGATATAGATTCGAATAGTAGGCTAGTCTCATTTGATATCGCAAATCTGTACACAAACATACCTGTATCCGAAACTGTAGATCTTGTTAAATGTAGGCTTTTACAGAATAGTTTAGACGATGAATATGTCAATCAGATTGTAAAATTACTTGTGACTGTTTTGAAGCAAAATTATTTTAGATTTAACAATAGATTTTACGAACAAACAGATGGTTTAGCTATGGGAAGTCCACTTTCGGCAATTTTGTCAGAAATATTTTTACAGCATCAGGAAAAAGAAATGTTAACGAATTTAAGAAAAAATCATGATGTAAAACTGTATGTTAGATATATAGACGACATTCTTGTTATCTTCAGACAAGCCCAGGAGCAGGAGCACGAAACGATGATGCAGACACTAAACAACCACCACCCGAACCTCACCTTTACTAGTTTACGAGTTTGAAGAAAACAAAAAGATCAAATTCCTGGACCTCACATTAGAGAGAAAAGACAGCAAGATAGAGTTTGACATCTACAGGAAACCTACGCAAACGGACACTACAATCAAGAACAAGTCTATCCATCCGACAATCCACAAGACCGCAGCCTTTAGATCTATGCTGTACCGAGCCTATAAGATCCCACTTAGCCAAACCTATAGGAAAAAAGAACTGGACACCATTTAGAAGATCGCTCAAGTGAATGGATTTCGGACCAAGACGATAGAGGACATCGCAAGGAAGACGAGGAGGAAAATCGATAGACAGAATACACTACACAGCAGAACAACATTAGAAGAGATAAAAGAGGAAAACACTAGATATATCACATTTAGCTACACGGGGACTACAACACAAAGGACTGCTAACAGATTCAAGAAATACGGAGTTTCAATAGCCTACAGGACTCAGAACACCATGAGTAAAATACTGCATCCAAAAATAGAAGATTGTAACAAATTCGACACTTCAGGCATATATAAAATCAATTGTGACGATTGTGATAGCTTCTACATTGGACAGACTGTGAACTTCGTTAACCGCTTCAAAAACCACATATCTGCATGGAGGAACAACAAACCGGAAAGATCAAATGTCGCACAACACCTGTTACAAAATGGGCACTCACTAGGAAAAATGGAGGATAGTCTAGATATTTTAAAGAATTGTAAGAAAGGATATGTAATGAATGCTTGGGAAGAATTGTATATTTATAAGGAAAAATGTAAAGATAGAAATAAGTTGATTAATGAACAAATACATTTTGATTCCAGTTGCACTTATAAAAATGTATTGGCCGGTGCTTCCGGTAGCCAATAGGGTATAAGTAGGGACGCCATTCAAGATTCTTGTCATTCGCCTATTGGGTCTGATGATGATTGGAGTGTCCAATCGAAATCGATCACCACTTACCACCTTTTTTGTAAATTTACCGTCTTGTGAGTAACAGTATAAGCGTAAATATATGTTTTAAGTGTTTTAAGACGTTTCTTTTATTTACTTTCCGTAAATTTAATAACACGTACAATGCTGATCAAGAAGTTATTTAGTGAAGCTAGTCAAGCAAAATTAGCAGCAAAATATAGGGATACAAGAATCAAGATTTCCATGAAGATTGCAGATATTTACTTCAAACTAAGAATGCATCAAGAAGAGAATTACACCACAATACGCTAAAATCAAAGTCAACTGTAACACTACTGCCGCTAAAAGAACCAAGGAACAAGGAGAGGTATTATTCATCCAAAATATGATCAAACAACTTTACTGTGAAAAAGAAGAACTGAACCAAATTGCCTACGACATCCACCTACAATTTTTTAGATCATACGGACTAATAGCATGGAATTTACTACACGAAGTCGTCAGTGAAGAGGTTGAAGATGCCATGGACAGGAAATATTTACGGATAAACTACAAATTAGACAAACTCGTAGAGAAGAATACACCTAATAAAGACTTGGATAGGACCAGTACAGAACACAAATTCCAGAAGAGAGTCATCAACCTTACAGACATTCAATTCAGTGAAGAAGAAACGAAAATACTGAACTACGGAATGAAGTACAATTTCCCAATGAAGAAGAAGGGCGAAAACGAACTACTAGCTACTGAAGTTGAAGCAAATGTAAAATCACTCAGAGACGTAGACCATTATGCCGTTCGGAAGGAAGTAACAGCCAACGATTTCACCAGCCAAGGACACATAGATCCCAGCAGAAATTAAGAACTGAAGACGTGCAGCAAAATAAAGAAGAAACTGGAAGAGAATAGCTCAATCGTTGTGAAAGCAGACAAAAGCAACGCCATTGTAGTGCTCGGAAAAGAAGAATATATAAAGAAGACGGAAGATTTCATCAAAGAAAATAACTTCAAAGAGCTGAAAAAGGATCCAACGCAGAAGTACCAAAGAGAGCTGTCCGACGTCGTGAAGAGATGCACCAGAGTGATTCCCGAAGAATGTCGACAGAAGATGAACATCCTAAATTCTAAAGCGCCCGTGATGAAAGGGATCCCAAAAATACACAAGAAGAATGTACCCATCAGACCATTAGTTAACTTTAAATGTGCTCCTACCTACAATGTTTCAAAATTGTTAGCAAGTAAGCTCAGCAATGATTTAGAATTAGAATATGTATACAATGTAAAGAATAGTTATGAATTTGTTGAACGTGTCAAGAACATAGATATAGATTCGAATAGTAGGCTAGTCTCATTTGATATCGCAAATCTGTACACAAACATACCTGTATCCGAAACTGTAGATCTTGTTAAATGTAGGCTTTTACAGAATAGTTTAGACGATGAATATGTCAATCAGATTGTAAAATTACTTGTGACTGTTTTGAAGCAAAATTATTTTAGATTTAACAATAGATTTTACGAACAAACAGATGGTTTAGCTATGGGAAGTCCACTTTCGGCAATTTTGTCAGAAATATTTTTACAGCATCAGGAAAAAGAAATGTTAACGAATTTAAGAAAAAATCATGATGTAAAACTGTATGTTAGATATGTAGACGACATTCTTGTTATCTTCAGACAAGCCCAGGAGCAGGAGCACGAAACGATGATGCAGACACTAAACAACCACCACCCGAACCTAACCTTTACTAACGAGTTTGAAGAAAACAAAAAGATCAAATTCCTGGACCTCACATTAGAGAGAAAAGACAGCAAGATAGAGTTTGACATCTACAGGAAACCTACGCAAACGGACACTACAATCAACAACAAGTCTATCCATCCGACAATCCACAAGACCGCAGCCTTTAGATCTATGCTGTACCGAGCCTATAAGATCCCACTTAGCCAAACCTATAGGAAAAAAGAACTGGACACCATTTAGAAGATCGATCAAGTGAATGGATTTCGGACCAAGACGATAGAGGACATCGCAAGGAAGACGAGGAGGAAAATCGATAGACAGAATACACTACACAGCAGAACAACATTAGAAGAGATAAAAGAGGAAAACACTAGATATATCACATTTAGCTACACGGGGACTACAACACAAAGGACTGCTAACAGATTCAAGAAATACGGAGTTTCAATAGCCTACAGGACTCAGAACACCATGAGTAAAATACTGCATCCAAAAATAGAAGATTGTAACAAATTCGACACTTCAGGCATATATAAAATCAATTGTGACGATTGTGATAGCTTCTACATTGGACAGACTGTGAACTTCGTTAACCGCTTCAAAAACCACATATCTGCATGGAGGAACAACAAACCGGAAAGATCAAATGTCGCACAACACCTGTTACAAAATGGGCACTCACTAGGAAAAATGGAGGATAGTCTAGATATTTTAAAGAATTGTAAGAAAGGATATGTAATGAATGCTTGGGAAGAATTGTATATTTATAAGGAAAAATGTAAAGATAGAAATAGGTTGATTAATGAACAAATACATTTTGATTCCAGTTGCACTTATAAAAATGTATTGGCCGGTGCTTCCGGTAGCCAATAGGGTATAAGTAGGGACGCCATCCAAGATTCTTGTCATTCGCCTATTGGGTCTGATGATGATTGGAGTGTCCAATCGAAATCGATCACTACTTACCACCTTTTTTGTATATTTACCGTCTTGTGAGTAACAGTATAAGCGTAAATATATGTTTTAAGTGTTTTAAGACGTTTCTTTTATTTACTTTAAGTAAATTTAATAACACGTACAATGCTGATCAAGAAGTTATTTAGTGAAGCTAGTCAAGCAAAATTAGCAGCAAAATATAGGGATACAAGAATCAAGATTTCCATGAAGATTGCAGATATTTACTTCAAACAAAGAATGCATCAAGAAGAGAATTACACCACAATACGCTAAAATCAAAGTCAACTGTAACACTACTGCCGCTAAAAGAACCAAGGAACAAGGAGAGGTATTATTCATCCAAAATATGATCAAACAACTTTACTGTGAAAAAGAAGAACTGAACCAGATTGCCTACGACATCCACCTACAATTTTTGAGATCATACGGACTAATAGCATGGAATTTACTACACGAAGTCGTCAGTGAAGAGGTTGAAGATGCCATGGACAGGAAATATTTACGGATAAACTACAAATTAGACAAACTCGTAGAGAAGAATACACCTAATAAAGACTTGGATAGGACCAGTACAGAACACAAATTCCAGAAGAGAGTCATCAACCTTACAGACATTCAATTCAGTGAAGAAGAAACGAAAATACTGAACTACGGAATGAAGTACAATTTCCCAATGAAGAAGAAGGGCGAAAACGAACTACTAGCTACTGAAGTTGAAGCAAATGTAAAATCACTCAGAGACGTAGACCATTATGCCGTTCGGAAGGAAGTAACAGCCAACGATTTCACCAGCCAAGGACACATAGATCCCAGCAGAAATTAAGAACTGAAGACGTGCAGCAAAATAAAGAAGAAACTGGAAGAGAATAGCTCAATCGTTGTGAAAGCAGACAAAAGCAACGCCATTGTAGTGCTCGGAAAAGAAGAATATATAAAGAAGACGGAAGATTTCATCAAAGAAAATAACTTCAAAGAGCTGAAAAAGGATCCAACGCAGAAGTACCAAAGAGAGCTGTCCGACGTCGTGAAGAGATGCACCAGAGTGATTCCCGAAGAATGTCGACAGAAGATGAACATCCTAAATTCTAAAGCGCCCGTGATGAAAGGGATCCCAAAAATACACAAGAAGAATGTACCCATCAGACCATTAGTTAACTTTAAATGTGCTCCTACCTACAATGTTTCAAAATTGTTAGCAAGTAAGCTCAGCAATGATTTAGAATTAGAATATGTATACAATGTAAAGAATAGTTATGAATTTGTTGAACGTGTCAAGAACATAGATATAGATTCGAATAGTAGGCTAGTCTCATTTGATATCGCAAATCTGTACACAAACATACCTGTATCCGAAACTGTAGATCTTGTTAAATGTAGGCTTTTACAGAATAGTTTAGACGATGAATATGTCAATCAGATTGTAAAATTACTTGTGACTGTTTTGAAGCATAATTATTTTAGATTTAACAATAGATTTTACGAACAAACAGATGGTTTAGCTATGGGAAGTCCACTTTCGGCAATTTTGTCAGAAATATTTTTACAGCATCAGGAAAAAGAAATGTTAACGAATTTAAGAAAAAATCATGATGTAAAACTGTATGTTAGATATGTAGACGACATTCTTGTTATCTTCAGACAAGCCCAGGAGCAGGAGCACGAAACGATGATGCAGACACTAAACAACCACCACCTGAACCTCACCTTTACTAGTTTACGAGTTTGAAGAAAACAAAAAGATCAAATTCCTGGACCTCACATTAGAGAGAAAAGACAGCAAGATAGAGTTTGACATCTACAGGAAACCTACGCAAACGGACACTACAATCAACAACAAGTCTATCCATCCGACAATCCACAAGACCGCAGCCTTTAGATCTATGCTGTACCGAGCCTATAAGATCCCACTTAGCCAAACCAATAGGAAAAATGAACTGGACACCATTAAGAAGATCGCTCAAGTGAATGGATTTCGGACCAAGACGATAGAGGACATCGCAAGGAAGACGAGGAGGAAAATCGATAGACAGAATACACTACACAGCAGAACAACATTAGAAGAGATAAAAGAGGAAAACACTAGATATATCACATTTAGCTACACGGGGACTACAACACAAAGGACTGCTAACAGATTCAAGAAATACGGAGTTTCAATAGCCTACAGGACTCAGAACACCATGAGTAAAATACTGCATCCAAAAATAGAAGATTGTAACAAATTCGACACTTCAGGCATATATAAAATCAATTGTGACGATTGTGATAGCTTCTACATTGGACAGACTGTGAACTTCGTTAACCGCTTCAAAAACCACATATCTGCATGGAGGAACAACAAACCGGAAAGATCAAATGTCGCACAACACCTGTTACAAAATGGGCACTCACTAGGAAAAATGGAGGATAGTCTAGATATTTTAAAGAATTGTAAGAAAGGATATGTAATGAATGCTTGGGAAGAATTGTATATTTATAAGGAAAAATGTAAAGATAGAAATAAGTTGATTAATGAACAAATACATTTTGATTCCAGTTGCACTTATAAAAATGTATTGGCCGGTGCTTCCGGTAGCCAATAGGGTATAAGTAGGGACACCATTCAAGATTCTTGTCATTCGCCTATTGGGTCTGATGATGATTGGAGTGTCCAATCGAAATCGATCACTACTTACCACCTTTTTTGTATATTTACCGTCTTGTGAGTAACAGTATAAGCGTAAATATATGTTTTAAGTGTTTTAAGACGTTTCTTTTATTTACTTTAAGTAAATTTAATAACACGTACAATGCTGATCAAGAAGTTATTTAGTGAAGCTAGTCAAGCAAAATTAGCAGCAAAATATAGGGATACAAGAATCAAGATTTCCATGAAGATTGCAGATATTTACTTCAAACAAAGAATGCATCAAGAAGAGAATTACACCACAATACGCTAAAATCAAAGTCAACTGTAACACTACTGCCGCTAAAAGAACCAAGGAACAAGGAGAGGTATTATTCATCCAAAATATGATCAAACAACTTTACTGTGAAAAAGAAGAACTGAACCAGATTGCCTACGACATCCACCTACAATTTTTGAGATCATACGGACTAATAACATGGAATTTACTACACGAAGTCGTCAGTGAAGAGGTTGAAGATGCCATGGACAGGAAATATTTACGGATAAACTACAAATTAGACAAACTCGTAGAGAAGAATACACCTAATAAAGACTTGGATAGGACCAGTACAGAACACAAATTCCAGAAGAGAGTCATCAACCTTACAGACATTCAATTCAGTGAAGAAGAAACGAAAATACTGAACTACGGAATGAAGTACAATTTCCCAATGAAGAAGAAGGGCGAAAACGAACTACTAGCTACTGAAGTTGAAGCAAATGTAAAATCACTCAGAGACGTAGACCATTATGCCGTTCGGAAGGAAGTAACAGCCAACGATTTCACCAGCCAAGGACACATAGATCCCAGCAGAAATTAAGAACTGAAGACGTGCAGCAAAATAAAGAAGAAACTGGAAGAGAATAGCTCAATCGTTGTGAAAGCAGACAAAAGCAACGCCATTGTAGTGCTCGGAAAAGAAGAATATATAAAGAAGACGGAAGATTTCATCAAAGAAAATAACTTCAAAGAGCTGAAAAAGGATCCAACGCAGAAGTACCAAAGAGAGCTGTCCGACGTCGTGAAGAGATGCACCAGAGTGATTCCCGAAGAATGTCGACAGAAGATGAACATCCTAAATTCTAAAGCGCCCGTGATGAAAGGGATCCCAAAAATACACAAGAAGAATGTACCCATCAGACCATTAGTTAACTTTAAATGTGCTCCTACCTACAATGTTTCAAAATTGTTAGCAAGTAAGCTCAGCAATGATTTAGAATTAGAATATGTATACAATGTAAAGAATAGTTATGAATTTGTTGAACGTGTCAAGAACATAGATATAGATTCGAATAGTAGGCTAGTCTCATTTGATATCGCAAATCTGTACACAAACATACCTGTATCCGAAACTGTAGATCTTGTTAAATGTAGGCTTTTACAGAATAGTTTAGACGATGAATATGTCAATCAGATTGTAAAATTACTTGTGACTGTTTTGAAGCATAATTATTTTAGATTTAACAATAGATTTTACGAACAAACAGATGGTTTAGCTATGGGAAGTCCACTTTCGGCAATTTTGTCAGAAATATTTTTACAGCATCAGGAAAAAGAAATGTTAACGAATTTAAGAAAAAATCATGATGTAAAACTGTATGTTAGATATATAGACGACATTCTTGTTATCTTCAGACAAGCCCAGGAGCAGGAGCACGAAACGATGATGCAGACACTAAACAACCACCACCCGAACCTCACCTTTACTAGTTTACGAGTTTGAAGAAAACAAAAAGATCAAATTCCTGGACCTCACATTAGAGAGAAAAGACAGCAAGATAGAGTTTGACATCTACAGGAAACCTACGCAAACGGACACTACAATCAACAACAAGTCTATCCATCCGACAATCCACAAGACCGCAGCCTTTAGATCTATGCTGTACCGAGCCTATAAGATCCCACTTAGCCAAACCAATAGGAAAAATGAACTGGACACCATTAAGAAGATCGCTCAAGTGAATGGATTTCGGACCAAGACGATAGAGGACATCGCAAGGAAGACGAGGAGGAAAATCGATAGACAGAATACACTACACAGCAGAACAACATTAGAAGAGATAAAAGAGGAAAACACTAGATATATCACATTTAGCTACACGGGGACTACAACACAAAGGACTGCTAACAGATTCAAGAAATACGGAGTTTCAATAGCCTACAGGACTCAGAACACCATGAGTAAAATACTGCATCCAAAAATAGAAGATTGTAACAAATTCGACACTTCAGGCATATATAAAATCAATTGTGACGATTGTGATAGCTTCTACATTGGACAGACTGTGAACTTCGTTAACCGCTTCAAAAACCACATATCTGCATGGAGGAACAACAAACCGGAAAGATCAAATGTCGCACAACACCTGTTACAAAATGGGCACTCACTAGGAAAAATGGAGGATAGTCTAGATATTTTAAAGAATTGTAAGAAAGGATATGTAATGAATGCTTGGGAAGAATTGTAAGAAAGGATATGTAATGAATGCTTGGGAAGAATTGTATATTTATAAGGAAAAATGTAAAGATAGAAATAAGTTGATTAATGAACAAATACATTTTGATTCCAGTTGCACTTATAAAAATGTATTGGCCGGTGCTTTCGGTAGCCAATAGGGTATAAGTAGGGACGCCATTCAAGATTCTTGTCATTCGCCTATTGGGTCTGATGATGATTGGAGTGTCCAATCGAAATCGATCACCACTTACCACCTTTTTTGTATATTTACCGTCTTGTGAGTAACAGTATAAGCGTAAATATATGTTTTAAGTGTTTTAAGACGTTTCTTTTATTTACTTTAAGTAAATTTAATAACACGTACAATGCTGATCAAGAAGTTATTTAGTGAAGCTAGTCAAGCAAAATTAGCAGCAAAATATAGGGATACAAGAATCAAGATTTCCATGAAGATTGCAGATATTTACTTCAAACAAAGAATGCATCAAGAAGAGAATTACACCACAATACGCTAAAATCAAAGTCAACTGTAACACTACTGCCGCTAAAAGAACCAAGGAACAAGGAGAGGTATTATTCATCCAAAATATGATCAAACAACTTTACTGTGAAAAAGAAGAACTGAACCAGATTGCCTACGACATCCACCTACAATTTTTGAGATCATACGGACTAATAGCATGGAATTTACTACACGAAGTCGTCAGTGAAGAGGTTGAAGATGCCATGGACAGGAAATATTTACGGATAAACTACAAATTAGACAAACTCGTAGAGAAGAATACACCTAATAAAGACTTGGATAGGACCAGTACAGAACACAAATTCCAGAAGAGAGTCATCAACCTTACAGACATTCAATTCAGTGAAGAAGAAACGAAAATACTGAACTACGGAATGAAGTACAATTTCCCAATGAAGAAGAAGGGCGAAAACGAACTACTAGCTACTGAAGTTGAAGCAAATGTAAAATCACTCAGAGACGTAGACCATTATGCCGTTCGGAAGGAAGTAACAGCCAACGATTTCACCAGCCAAGGACACATAGATCCCAGCAGAAATTAAGAACTGAAGACGTGCAGCAAAATAAAGAAGAAACTGGAAGAGAATAGCTCAATCGTTGTGAAAGCAGACAAAAGCAACGCCATTGTAGTGCTCGGAAAAGAAGAATATATAAAGAAGACGGAAGATTTCATCAAAGAAAATAACTTCAAAGAGCTAAAAAGGATCCAACGCAGAAGTACCAAAGAGAGCTGTCCGACGTCGTGAAGAGATGCACCAGAGTGATTCCCGAAGAATGTCGACAGAAGATGAACATCCTAAATTCTAAAGCGCCCGTGATGAAAGGGATCCCAAAAATACACAAGAAGAATGTACCCATCAGACCATTAGTTAACTTTAAATGTGCTCCTACCTACAATGTTTCAAAATTGTTAGCAAGTAAGCTCAGCAATGATTTAGAATTAGAACATGTATACAATGTAAAGAATAGGTATGAATTTGTTGAACGTGTCAAGAACATATATATAGATTCGAATAGTAGGCTAGTCTCATTTGATATCGCAAATCTGTACACAAACATTCCTGTATCCGAAACTGTAGATCTTGTTAAATGTAGGCTTTTACAGAATAGTTTAGACGATGAATATGTCAATCAGATTGTAAAATTACTTGTGACTGTTTTGAAGCAAAATTATTTTTGATTCAACAATAGATTTTACGAACAAACAGATGGTTTAGCTATGGGAAGTCCACTTTCGGCAATTTTGGCAGAAATATTTTTACAGCATCAGGAAAAAGAAATGTTAACGAATTTAAGAAAAAATCATGATGTAAAACTGTATGTTAGATATGTAGACGACATTCTTGTTATCTTCAGACAAGCCCAGGAGCAGGAGCACGAAACGATGATGCAGACACTAAACAACCACCACCCGAACCTCACCTTTACTAACGAGTTTGAAGAAAACAAAAAGATCAAATTCCTGGACCTCACATTAGAGAGAAAAGACAGCAAGATAGAGTTTGACATCTACAGGAAACCTACGCAAACGGACACTACAATCAACAACAAGTCTATCCATCCGACAATCCACAAGACCGCAGCCTTTAGATCTATGCTGTACCGAGCCTATAAGATCCCACTTAGCCAAACCAATAGGAAAAAAGAACTGGACACCATTAAGAAGATCGCTCAAGTGAATGGATTTCGGACCAAGACGATAGAGGACATCGCAAGGAAGACGAGGAGGAAAATCGATAGACAGAATACACTACACAGCAGAACAACATTAGAAGAGATAAAAGAGGAAAACACTAGATATATCACATTTAGCTACACGGGGACTACAACACAAAGGACTGCTAACAGATTCAAGAAATACGGAGTTTCAATAGCCTACAGGACTCAGAACACCATGAGTAAAATACTGCATCCAAAAATAGAAGATTGTAACAAATTCGACACTTCAGGCATATATAAAATCAATTGTGACGATTGTGATAGCTTCTACATTGGACAGACTGTGAACTTCGTTAACCGCTTCAAAAACCACATATCTGCATGGAGGAACAACAAACCGGAAAGATCAAATGTCGCACAACACCTGTTACAAAATGGGCACTCACTAGGAAAAATGGAGGATAGTCTAGATATTTTAAAGAATTGTAAGAAAGGATATGTAATGAATGCTTGGGAAGAATTGTATATTTATAAGGAAAAATGTAAAGATAGAAATAAGTTGATTAATGAACAAATACATTTTGATTCCAGTTGCACTTATAAAAATGTATTGGCCGGTGCTTTCGGTAGCCAATAGGGTATAAGTAGGGACGCCATTCAAGATTCTTGTCATTCGCCTATTGGGTCTGATGATGATTGGAGTGTCCAATCGAAATCGATCACCACTTACCACCTTTTTTGTATATTTACCGTCTTGTGAGTAACAGTATAAGCGTAAATATATGTTTTAAGTGTTTTAAGACGTTTCTTTTATTTACTTTAAGTAAATTTAATAACACGTACAATGCTGATCAAGAAGTTATTTAGTGAAGCTAGTCAAGCAAAATTAGCAGCAAAATATAGGGATACAAGAATCAAGATTTCCATGAAGATTGCAGATATTTACTTCAAACAAAGAATGCATCAAGAAGAGAATTACACCACAATACGCTAAAATCAAAGTCAACTGTAAACTACTGCCGCTAAAAGAACCAAGGAACAAGGAGAGGTATTATTCATCCAAAATATGATCAAACAACTTTACTGTGAAAAAGAAGAACTGAACCAGATTGCCTACGACATCCACCTACAATTTTTGAGATCATACGGACTAATAGCATGGAATTTACTACACGAAGTCGTCAGTGAAGAGGTTGAAGATGCCATGGACAGGAAATATTTACGGATAAACTACAAATTAGACAAACTCGTAGAGAAGAATACACCTAATAAAGACTTGGATAGGACCAGTACAGAACACAAATTCCAGAAGAGAGTCATCAACCTTACAGACATTCAATTCAGTGAAGAAGAAACGAAAATACTGAACTACGGAATGAAGTACAATTTCCCAATGAAGAAGAAGGGCGAAAACGAACTACTAGCTACTGAAGTTGAAGCAAATGTAAAATCACTCAGAGACGTAGACCATTATGCCGTTCGGAAGGAAGTAACAGCCAACGATTTCACCAGCCAAGGACACATAGATCCCAGCAGAAATTAAGAACTGAAGACGTGCAGCAAAATAAAGAAGAAACTGGAAGAGAATAGCTCAATCGTTGTGAAAGCAGACAAAAGCAACGCCATTGTAGTGCTCGGAAAAGAAGAATATATAAAGAAGACGGAAGATTTCATCAAAGAAAATAACTTCAAAGAGCTGAAAAAGGATCCAACGCAGAAGTACCAAAGAGAGCTGTCCGACGTCGTGAAGAGATGCACCAGAGTGATTCCCGAAGAATGTCGACAGAAGATGAACATCCTAAATTCTAAAGCGCCCGTGATGAAAGGGATCCCAAAAATACACAAGAAGAATGTACCCATCAGACCATTAGTTAACTTTAAATGTGCTCCTACCTACAATGTTTCAAAATTGTTAGCAAGTAAGCTCAGCAATGATTTAGAATTAGAACATGTATACAATGTAAAGTGTTGGGGGCGGGTTCAAAGGAGAGAATGAGAAAATTTTACTGAGTAGTGAAAGAGAAATTCAAACTTTAATTTACAAAATATATTTTACATATGGGAACATGTCAGAGTAATACCAATTAATTAAATGAGTATGTAAACAGTTACTTGAGATTTGAGTCCTTGGGTTTGGTAGAGATGCCTGACGGTAGACTGAAGCGGGGAGCGAAGATCACCAGGGGCGGACAGTCTTTGAATGGGTGAATCTTCTCCAGGAGCGGGTAGATGAGGGGATTCCGCGTAGCCGTAGAATCCGTAGAAGGTAGAAGGTCACAAAATCATTTAGAGGTCTTCCCGTCACAACACTTTGGTATTTTTACAAATTAAAAGGCACTCTCTGACATTTAGAAGGGGGAGATATTATAAAACACATACTTTAATAATTACATGTTAAACGTTATTAGTTCACTTTAAAACAGTCAAAATCTAATCTACTATATACAAGAGAATGAGCAAGGAGTACATGTTGACTCTGGGTTAACTAAGGCAAGAGTGGACAGTGCAGACTGGAAAAGTAGGTCAGATAAGATAAGCTATCTTTGGAAATCCTGGTACTAGTAGAAAATTCAAATATATTAAACTAAAACCAAACATACCGCCCACCTAAATGCATATTTACAAAATCGTACACTAAAAGGAAAACCACACAATAAAAAATTGATCGTAAAAACCTAATATTCAAGCGTTAAGCTAGGAATAGGTATCGGTAGGAGGTAAGGGTACCAGCTTATGGACAGGTCTCACATATGTTCCGTGAGTTGTCTTAACCTTTGCGGCTCTAACTGTAGCATCTGGTCCGGGGTATGTCTCAATCACTCTTCCAATAGGCCATTCCAGAGGGCTGCTATCCTTGTATTGAAGGTATATAACATCTCCGACTTGAAGATTTGGCTGTGATGTAGTCCATTTATTCCTGGGTATCAATGTTTGTAGGTAGTCTTGAGACCATTGCTTCCAAAACGATTGTGCAGCTTGTTGTAGGAGTTGATATCTTTCCAAACGATTCATCTTAGTTTCCGTGAAGTCCTCTTCAGGTGGTGATAACAGCGGCGTTCCTACAATGAAGTGTCCAGGGCTTAGGTAGTCTCCATCATTTGGGTCAGTGGTCATTGCTCCTATTGGGCGACTATTCAGAATGGCTTCAATTCTTGTCAGTAAGGTGTACATTTCTTCATATGTTAATATCAGGGTACCGATAGCTCGGATGAGGTGACGTTTTGCTGATTTGACTGCAGCCTCCCAAAGGCCTCCAAAATGGGGTGCTGCCGGTGGGATGAAATTCCATTTAATTTCTTTTGAAGCAAGGTGATGTGCTATATCTTGATTATTGTCTTTTAGAAATTTCTGAATTTGAGAAAAATAGTTCGCGGCTCCTTGGAAATTGGTTCCGCAGTCACTAGATTGATTGGCAGAGACCTCTTCTGGCAACAAAACGATCCAATGCAGCAAGGAATGAAGGTGTTGATAAACTCGTTGCAAACTCAATGTGTACAGCTTTTGTCGAAAAACAAACAAAAATTACAATATATCCCTTTTGGCGTGGGGATTTTCTTCTATTACTTTCTTTAAATTCAAACGGTCCAGCGTAGTCTAGTCCCACATTTTGAAACGCACGTATGCTTTCAAATCTGATTGTTGGTAGGTCCGCCATTTTAGGCATTAAAGGTTTTGCTTGGAACATATAGCATCTTTGGCATTTAAATATACGCTCCCTCAATAACTGCCGTACTCCTACAATCCAAAACTTTTCTTGTATGAGGGACTGTGTCAAGCGGGGTCCTGAGTGCAACGCCAATGAGTGATAATAATCACAAATGAGTGTCGCAAGGCGTGATGAACGGGGTATCAGAAAGGGGTGTTTCCTGGAGTAAGTTAAGTTAGCATTTTTCAAACGACCGCCCACCCTGACGAAATCATTTTCATCAATGAATAAAGCTAAAGAGCGATATTTCTTAGAGCATGGTTTATTATTTTTCATATCAGAAATATCTTTTGAGAGATAGCGTTGTTGTGTAGTCTTTACACAGAGAGATAATGTGTGTTCCAATTCCTGAGGTGATATTGGTCCTTGTTTCTTAGCTATACCTTTGGCGTTACCTGTGACGTTATTGATGAACCGTAATACATAAGATATAACAAATTTAGCTTTACTCAGGCTAGAATATTTTTCAAGTATTTCCAATACAATGCTGTTCTGGTTATCAACTGTTGTAGATAAACATTCTTTTCTAATCTCTGGCAACTTCTCTACTTCTTCTTCAGATGAACGGTGTAAAGACCACGAATCAAAGGGAGTGTACAGAAATTGAGGTCCTTTCCACCACAAGTCAAAATTTACAAGCTCTTCAGGTGTCAAGCCGCGGGATGCGCAATCGCAAGGATTTTCTTTAGATGTTACATGGTGCCACTGTTTTGGATTAGTTGACTCAAGTATATTTACAACCCTGTTTGCGACAAATGTTTTTAACTTGTAAGGAGGAGTTTTTAACCACATAAGAACAACGGCTGAGTCAGAAAACAATATGATATTCCGGGGGTCAACAGTCTGGGCTAGATGCATACAAGATAATACAACTTCTGTTAGTAGTTGAGCAGCAGAAAGTTCTAATCTAGGAATGCTCATTGTTTTGAGTGGGGCAACTTTACTTTTCGCTTTGATAAGATGTACTGATATGTTTTCCGAGGTTTCAGTTCGTATATAGATATTTGCTGCGTAGCCCTTTTCAGATGCGTCACAGAATCCTATTATCTGATTTGTGCTGTGAGGAGTTGTAGGGATGAATCTAGGTATCTTTAGGGTTGAAAGACTTGAAAGGGTTGAAATAAATGTTGTCCATTTACTGCGAAGTTCATCTGGTAGGGGGTCATCCCACTCTAGTCCACATAACCATGTGCTCTGCATGATATGTTTGGCATAAAACGTAGTGGGTGTTATCCATCCTAAAATATCATAAATTTTAGCAATCTCAGAAAGCATTGAGCGCTTGGTACAAACTACAGGGTTCAGTTTAATTACATAGAAAAATACATCTTCAGCGGGATCAAACTGTAATCCAAGTACTTTAACAGCAGAGTCGTCTTCGGAGCGTAGGGCGAGGGGATTTTCTCTACAATCAAGCGGGACGCTGTCTAATATTTGGTGGCAATTACTGGCCCATTTTCTTAGGGTGAATCCTCCCAATCCCAGAAGTGTAATTAGTTCTTGCTGTAACTGAAGTGCTTCTTGAGGAGAATCAACACTGGTACAAATATCATCCACAAACGTTTGATGAGTGATAGCTTGAGAGGCGAGTGGGTATCTTTTGCCTTCATCTTCAACCAGTTGCAGTAATACTCTTTGTGCCAAATAAGCACTAGATGTTACACCATATGTCAATACGTTCAGCTCGTACTCATCTATATCTCCATTTGGATTTGTGCGGTAGAATATGTGCTGAAATGCTCGGTCTGTGGGATTCACAACGATTTGCCTATACATTTGTTTTATATCGGCACACACAACAACTTCATGTAGGCGAAAATTAGTTATTATCTCTCCTATGTCTCTTTGCAGCTTTGGTCCACTATACATGATATCATTGAGGGAAGAGGAATTTGCACAGGGCTTAAAAGACGCATTAAACACTGTTCTCAACTTTGTTGTACTACTGTTCTCATTTTTTACACAATGGTGGGGAATTACATAAGGTGAGGGGTTGCTGGTGACACTCATATGACCTTGAGCTAGGTAATCATCCATAAAATCTCTATACTCCAGATAGATTTCTGATTTGCTTTTTAATCTGTTCTCTAGGCTGATAAGTCGCTTTTCTGCCTTATCTCTTGTGTTCGGTAGGTTGGGTGCATCAGGTTTTATTGGTAGCGATACGACATAGCGGCCTGTTTTATCTCTGATATGTGTTTTTGTGAAATGTGATTCAACTGCAATATCATCTGGACTAGGATACTTCACATTTTGAACCGCTTCTACCTCCCAGAACCTTTTGAGAGTCTTATCAACTGATTCACAACAGTTTAAAAAATAAGAACATTCACTTTGACAGGAGGAAGTGGCCACTCTACCACCAACTATCCATCCAAAAATAGTGTTCATTGCAGAGGGTTCACCTTTTATGATATTATGCGACTCTTTTATTATATCGAAATACAAATCTGCTCCTATTAGAAATTCAACAGGCGAGCTTTCATAGAACGTGGGGTCAGCGAGCTGTAGATTGTCAAATCTTGAGATGATTGTAGGGTCAATATCAATGTTTGGCTGATCGGATGATATCTTTGGGACTACAACTGCTTCAGTACTCAAAGAAATATTTGAGTTCTTAAGAGGACTTATGTTGCACGTTACTGAACCTTTGTTCACTGGGACCTGTGTGTCTGCAATACCTTTGATGGTTATTTTATTTTGATGTTTGGTGAGACCTAACTTGAGAACACATTCTTGAGTAACTAAGCTAGTTTGGGAACCACCATCAATAATGGCTCGGACTGGACACAGTTTGTTATTTTTATCCCTTATGCCGATAATGGCTGTGCTTAACATCATGTTTGAGGCGGAATTTGCATCAGCAAAATTGCAAGTTTTGGATGAGGAAGGATTATTTTTTTCTTTCATGTCATTGGGTTTAGTTTCTAAGCTCTTTTCTCTTGAGAGATAGGGGCCTGCAGTTGCATTAGTAGCTGGACGATGCAAAAGGGTGTGATGCTTGCCATTGCATTTAAAACATTTGGAGGTTGATTTACACTCGGATATTGTGTGAAAACCAAGACAAGAAAAGCACAAGAAATGCTTTTTAACAAAATCATTTCTGTCAGATAAACTTAGTTTCTTAAACTTAGAACACACATAGATCTTATGGTTGGGTTCTTGGCAACAGGGACATACGTGGCGCTTTGCAGTTCCAGTTAAACCTTTTTCATCAACAGTTGACAGCATGAAACTTTTAGAACTACTTGGCTTAGGAGATGTATTAAGTCTATTTTGCTTTAGCTTTCCCTTGGATGTAGTAATTTCTAGGATTTTGAGTTGTTGCTGTACAAACGAAATTAGATCCTCAAATTCTGGTAAATCTTTATCAGAATATTCATTTTCAAATTCTTTGCGGGATGACGATGTTAGTGCACGTAAACCAATGTGTAACATTGTAAAATCAAATAAATTTGACAATCCAAGAGACTTTAAGGCGCTCATATTTGCGCTAAAAATTTCCAAAAAGTTTGATAAGGTAACAGTAGAATCTTCAGTGAGAGGGCGGAAGGATAAAATCTTATCGAGATAGTTTGATGCCAAGAGACGTTTATTCTGATAACGATCAGTGAGAGTTCTCATTGCAATATCATAATTCTCATCACATATTACCAAGGTTTCAATGAGTGAAAGCGCATGTGATTTCAATAGACTGCGTAGATAAGTGAGTTTTTCACTCTTAGATAAGGATTGATTTTTATGAATCATAGAAGTGAATAAAGCATAAAAATTAGGCCAAGCTGATAAGGTTCCATCAAATGGTTCAATTTCCAATTTAGGAAGGCGAGCTACCTGGGGACTATGGACAGGAGATTGCTTATCAGCAGATAAGTCAGTCTTTGTTTGCTGCAAATGCTTATCTACATTCAACTTTCGCCCAATGGTTTTAACATTAAAATACAAATCATCATAGGACATTGATGCACTATGAACCTCTACTCTATCTCCTTCATCTACTTGAGAGTTTAACAAACTAATACTGTCACTTGTTTGTTCAAACACAGAATAATCATCCTCTAATCTTTGATAACGTGATACAAAAGAATCAAACTCTGTATTAAAAGATTGTTTTTGCTGAGCAAGCTGGATACACTTTTTACCAATGTCATAGAGAGCTTGTAACCTTGCATAATACTTTTCTCGCTTTTTGACTAGAGAGTCGATTTCGGCTTTCTTTAAAGCTGCCATTTTAGCTGGTGAAGGAAATAAAAGGGCTAAGGATTAAGATAGGAATGCTACATAAAAAACCTAAATACTGTAAAACTTTTACTTAAATAAATTCTCTCCTTTGGTCTAACATTATAAATTACTAGAAATTCAGAATCCGGCTCGAAGGACCATTTTGTTGGGGGCGGGTTCAAAGGAGAGAATGAGAAAATTTTACTGAGTAGTGAAAGAGAAATTCAAACTTTAATTTACAAAATATATTTTACATATGGGAACATGTCAGAGTAATACCAATTAATTAAATGAGTATGTAAACAGTTACTTGAGATTTGAGTCCTTGGGTTTGGTAGAGATGCCTGACGGTAGACTGAAGCGGGGAGCGAAGATCACCAGGGGCGGACAGTCTTTGAATGGGTGAATCTTCTCCAGGAGCGGGTAGATGAGGGGATTCCGCGTAGCCGTAGAATCCGTAGAAGGTAGAAGGTCACAAAATCATTTAGAGGTCTTCCCGTCACAACACTTTGGTATTTTTACAAATTAAAAGGCACTCTCTGACATTTAGAAGGGGGAGATATTATAAAACACATACTTTAATAATTACATGTTAAACGTTATTAGTTCACTTTAAAACAGTCAAAATCTAATCTACTATATACAAGAGAATGAGCAAGGAGTACATGTTGACTCTGGGTTAACTAAGGCAAGAGTGGACAGTGCAGACTGGAAAAGTAGGTCAGATAAGATAAGCTATCTTTGGAAATCCTGGTACTAGTAGAAAATTCAAATATATTAAACTAAAACCAAACAGTAAAGAATAGGTATGAATTTGTTGAACGTGTCAAGAACATAGAAATAGATTCGAATAGTAGGCTAGTCTCATTTGATATCGCAAATCTGTACACAAACATTCCTGTATCCGAAACTGTAGATCTTGTTAAATGTAGGCTTTTACAGAATAGTTTAGACGATGAATATGTCAATCAGATTGTAAAATTACTTGTGACTGTTTTGAAGCAAAATTATTTTTGATTCAACAATAGATTTTACGAACAAACAGATGGTTTAGCTATGGGAAGTCCACTTTCGGCAATTTTGTCAGAAATATTTTTACAGCATCAGGAAAAAGAAATGTTAACGAATTTAAGAAAAAATCATGATGTAAAACTGTATGTTAGATATGTAGACGACATTCTTGTTATCTTCAGACAAGCCCAGGAGCAGGAGCACGAAACGATGATGCAGACACTAAACAACCACCACCCGAACCTCACCTTTACTAACGAGTTTGAAGAAAACAAAAAGATCAAATTCCTGGACCTCACATTAGAGAGAAAAGACAGCAAGATAGAGTTTGACATCTACAGGAAACCTACGCAAACGGACACTACAATCAACAACAAGTCTATCCATCCGACAATCCACAAGACCGCAGCCTTTAGATCTATGCTGTACCGAGCCTATAAGATCCCACTTAGCCAAACCAATAGGAAAAAAGAACTGGACACCATTAAGAAGATCGCTCAAGTGAATGGATTTCGGACCAAGACGATAGAGGACATCGCAAGGAAGACGAGGAGGAAAATCGATAGACAGAATACACTACACAGCAGAACAACATTAGAAGAGATAAAAGAGGAAAACACTAGATATATCACATTTAGCTACACGGGGACTACAACACAAAGGACTGCTAACAGATTCAAGAAATACGGAGTTTCAATAGCCTACAGGACTCAGAACACCATGAGTAAAATACTGCATCCAAAAATAGAAGATTGTAACAAATTCGACACTTCAGGCATATATAAAATCAATTGTGACGATTGTGATAGCTTCTACATTGGACAGACTGTGAACTTCGTTATCGCTTCAAAAACCACATATCTGCATGGAGGAACAACAAACCGGAAAGATCAAATGTCGCACAACACCTGTTACAAAATGGGCACTCACTAGGAAAAATGGAGGATAGTCTAGATATTTTAAAGAATTGTAAGAAAGGATATGTAATGAATGCTTGGGAAGAATTGTATATTTATAAGGAAAAATGTAAAGATAGAAATAAGTTGATTAATGAACAAATACATTTTGATTCCAGTTGCACTTATAAAAATGTATTGGCCGGTGCTTCCGGTAGCCAATAGGGTATAAGTAGGGACGCCATTCAAGATTCTTGTCATTCGCCTATTGGGTCTGATGATGATTGGAGTGTCCAATCGAAATCGATCACTACTTACCACCTTTTTTGTATATTTACCGTCTTGTGAGTAACAGTATAAGCGTAAATATATGTTTTAAGTGTTATAAGACGTTTCTTTTATTTACTTTCCGTAAATTTAATAACACGTACAATGCTGATCAAGAAGTTATTTAGTGAAGCTAGTCAAGCAAAATTAGCAGCAAAATATAGGGATACAAGAATCAAGATTTCCATGAAGATTGCAGATATTTACTTCAAACAAAGAATGCATCAAGAAGAGAATTACACCACAATACGCTAAAATCAAAGTCAACTGTAACACTACTGCCGCTAAAAGTGTAACGAGTTATTTTTCCTAGGGGGGTAATTATTTGCTATTTGGCCGCGCACCGATTGATGAGGTGAGTGAGCGGCGGCAGCGAGGCTAGCGAGCGCCCTTTGACCCTGCTTATCAGTGCCGATAAGCCTGGGATATCCTAGATCTTCAGGATAGCCTAGGACAGAGACATTCGAGTCGTGGTTCCCGTGCAGTGAAGAGCGAGCGTGTGTCTAGTGAGACGTCCAGTGGTGTACGTGACAGTGGTGTCGGAGTATGCTGGTGGTGTGATCGCGCCGAGTGTTGGTGTAAGTTGGGTACTGACCCACTTGTGGTGAGTGGACGACTTGATATTATTAGTTTGATAATATTAATATCTGGTTTTATTGCGAGAGTTAGAAGCCTGACGGTAGTTAGGATTTATATTAGTCAGGAATAATATTAAAGTGTATTCCTGACGGTTCTGGGCAGGTGCTAGAGATACAAGATACAAGATACAAGATACAAGAATACTTTATTTACAATCTTTAAGATTGAAAGGGCGTCAATACAGAATTGTGCAATTGCTATATAAAAGTCAAAACAAATTGTTATTTTTTAAGAATAAAAAATAGCTTATCAGAGTTCTTGCAGTGATGATTTATTCAAGTTCTTGCCAAGACAAATACTCATTCAGACTATAAAATGGTCTATGTAACAGCCAGCACTTTAGTTCTTTCTTCAGTTTTCTGGGTTGAAGAGACTTCAAGTGGACGGGAAGGACGTTAAAAAACTTGGCACGCATGTATGAGGGTTTCTCTTCATAGAGCCTTGTGTTGTGAGCAGGAAGGTTGTAATCATTTCTTCGTCTTGTGTTGTATGAGTGCACCTCCTGATGACGACAGGTCCTGGAAGAGTCGACAATGGTAAGAGTCCGTAGTATGAAGAGGTTGACTACGGTCAGGATTTTTAACCTCCTAAACTGTGGTCTGCAACTATCTGTTGTCTCAATGCCAGTCAGGGTTCGAACAGCCCTCTTTTGCATGATGAGAGCTCTGTTAAGGTTCTGTGCCGACGATCCACCCCACACCACAATGCCATAACAGAGAATACTCTCAAGAAGGGCATAGTATGCTGTTAGTGCCGCCTCTTCTGTGCTCACAGCCATTGTTCTTCTCAGTGCAAAAATTGCGGTGCTTAGCTTATGGCAGAGTGCTTCAATGTGTTCGTCCCTAGAGCGAAATAATATAATTTAATTGGCTGTAGTAGTTATTATTTTGCGTTGTACCTAGAGTTAGTTATATTACTAATAACTCTGAGGCCCGACAAACCTAGGCTGCACGATTTAGCGTGCGTAGTTGGAAGCACGAGGCCAGTAGGCTAGTAGCTAGTTTTATTAGCCTATTAACAGAAGCCCAGCTAAGTAACATAAAGTTGGCAGTAGCAGTAGTAGGGTTGTTATTGTTTATTCATTTGATTATTTTAATTTAACCTGAACAGCTTGTTTGGTAGTCCAACACGTTATCTCGGTAGCTTGGATAGCGGAGTACCGGCTATCAGATAATATATTTATCTAGTGTTTGGAACGTATTTAACAGTTATTTATCTGCTACTAAGTAGCTCAATATTTTAATAGTGCAATTGCCATTTAGTTTTGCCTGTCTGGCTTGGTATTTATTGAGACCAGCTATTCGTGGCGTAGTCACTCTACCTATAGTGTACTTGTATATTATTATGTGGTACGATTATTGAGTGAACTGATTGATTCTTAGCTTGGGCATTAGAGTTGTGTATTGGATTATAGTGGCCTAGTAGACCCCGCCTTTTGATAACTCGCGTTGTGGTTTTTATTGGCAAGTCGTCGTGTAACTCACTGTGTTTTAGGCACTCTGGGCTTAACTATTGGATAGTTAGGACGAAGCCCGAGTTGCGTAGTCAGCAACGACCCCCTAGGAGTGTGGAGAATCGGCGTAGGCCTGGTAGTGATTATTGCACGTTTGTTTTGTGACTTGTTTTTGACTTGTTCACAGTGCCCGTGTATGAGCCAGTCCTATACCGGTTAGACCCGGCTATTAGCCTAGTGGTTTCCCCGACCTTATCGCAGACCCTGGAACTTTACCCAGCCATTGTAGGCTGAGCTATCCCCGGCAAACGGTTGCGACTGCTGCACTTTTAATTAATATATTTTTTTCCAGTGCAGAAAATTTCGTCGCAAGATGGCGCCTGCGAACAGGGACTATGGTTGGCAGTGGTGCTGAGTTGCTGACGTATTAACGGCGCCCGAACAAAATAATTTTATTTGTGCAGATTTGCTGCGGACTTGTGCAGATTGGCTGTGGACCTGAACTGTTGAGCAGAGTTTTAGGCAGACCTGCTGTGATTTTATAGTCGGTTGGGTAGGCCTAACCTGTTTTCTGTTACAGCGTGGTGCGTTGTGAACCCTAATTTATTTAGTGGTTGTGTACATAGATATTAGTTAGTAATTTTAATTTTGCTAATTAATTGAGCCTTATCATTGAATATTATTTGAGTGAGAACCCTTATTGTGTATTTGTGGTAATATTATAGGAAGGATAATATACAAATAAATATATAAAAATGTTTTTGATCATAATATAAATACATATTTTATAATATTTTTATAATTATAATTATATATGAATGAACACTTTTTAATAATGTTTTTAATAATAATAATACATATATATTAATATTATAGTAAGGATAATATGCAATTAAATATTGACAGGTTTTTTTTATCATAATATAAATACATATTTTATAATTTTTATATAAAAATAATTATATATGAATGAACACTTTTTAATGATGTTTTTGTTATTAATAATACATATATAATAATATTATAGGAAGGATAATATACAAATAAATATATATAAATGTTTTTGATCATAATATAAATACATATTTTATAATATTTTTATAATAATAATTATATATGAATGAACACTTTTGAATAATGTTTTTGTTATTAATAATACATATATAATAATATTATAGGAAGGATAATATACAAATAAATATATATAAATGTTTTTGATCATAATATAAATACATATTTTATAATATTTTTATAATAATAATTATATATGAATGAACACTTTTTAATAATGTTTTTGTTATTAATAATACATATATAATAATATTATAGGAAGGATAATATGCAAATAAATATTCACAGGTTTTTTTATCATAATATAAATACATATTTTAAAGTTTTTTATAATAATAATAATATATGAATGAACACTTTTTAGTAATGTTTTTGTAATTAATAATACAAATATAATAATATTATAGAAACGATAATATGCAAATAAATATTGACAGGTTTTTTTTGATCATAATATAAATACATAGTTTAAAGTTTTTTTATAATAATAATTATATATGAATGAACACTTTTTAGTAATGTTTTTGTAATTAATAATACAAATATAATAATATTATAGAAACGATAATATGCAAATAAATATTGACAGGTTTTTTTGATCATAATATAAATACATAGTTTAAAGTTTTTTTATAATTATAATTATATATGAATGAACACTTTTTAATAATGTTTTTGTTATGAATAATACATATATAATAATATTATAGGAAGGATAATATACAAATGAATATATATAAATTTTTTTGATCATAATATAAATACATATTTTATAATATTTTTATAATAATAATAATATATGAATGAACACTTTTTAATAATGTTTTTGTTATGAATAATACATATATAGTAATATTATAGGAAGGATAATATACAAATAAATATATATAAATGTTTTTGATCATAATATAAATACATATTTAATAATATTTTTATAATTATAATTATATATGAATGAACACTTTTTAATAATGTTTTTAATAATAATAATACATATATATATATTAATATTATAGTAAGGATAATATGCAATTAAATATTGACAGGTTTTTTTATCATAATATAAATACATATTTTATAATATTTTTATAATTATAATTAATATATGAATGAACACTTTTTAATGATGCTTTTGTAATTAATAATACATATATAATAATATTATAGGAAGGATAATATGCAAATAAATATTCACAGGTTTTTTTTATCATAATATAAATACATATTTTAAAGTTTTTTATAATAATAATTATATATGAATGAACACTTTTTAGTAATGTTTTTGTAATTAATAATACAAATATAATAATATTATAGAAACGATAATATGAAAATAAATATTGACAGGTTTTTTTTATCATAATATAAATACATATTTTAAAGTTTTTTATAATAATAATTATATATGAATGAACACTTTTTAGTAATGTTTTTGTAATTAATAATACAAATATAATAATATTATAGAAACGATAATATGAAAATAAATATTGACAGGTTTTTTTGATCATAATATAAATACATAGTTTAAAGTTTTTTATAGTTATAATTATATATGAATGAACACTTTTTAATAATGTTTTTGTTATAAATAATACTTATATAATAATATTATAGGAAGGATAATATACAAATAAATATATATAAATGTTTTTGATCATAATATAAATACATATTTTATAATATTTTTATAATTATAATTATATATGAATGAACACTTTTTAATAATGTTTTTAATAATAATAATACATATATATTAATATTATAGTAAGGATAATATGCAATTAAATATTGACAGGTTTTTTTATCATAATATAAATATATATTTTAAAATTTTTATATAAAAATAATTATATATGAATGAACACTTTTTAATGATGTTTTTGTTATTAATAATACATATATAATAATATTATAGGAAGGATAATATACAAATAAATATATATAAATGTTTTTGATCATAATATAAATACATATTTTATAATATTTTTTTAATAATAATTTTATATGAATAAACACTTTTGAATAATGTTTTTGTTATTAATAATACATATATAATAATATTATAGGAAGGATAATATACAAATAAATATATATAAATGTTTTTGATCATAATATAAATACATATTTTATAATATTTTTATAATAATAATTATATATGAATGAACACTTTTTAGTAATGTTTTTGTAATTAATAATACAAATATAATAATATTATAGAAACGATAATATGCAAATAAATATTGACAGGTTTTTTTGATCATAATATAAATACATAGTTTAAAGTTTTTTTATAATAATAATTATATATGAATGAACACTTTTTAGTAATGTTTTTGTAATTAATAATACAAATATAATAATATTATAGAAACGATAATATGCAAATAAATATTGACAGGTTTTTTTGATCATAATATAAATACATAGTTTAAAGTTTTTTTATAATTATAATTATATATGAATGAACACTTTTTAATAATGTTTTTGTTATGAATAATACATATATAATAATATTATAGGAAGGATAATATACAAATAAATATATATAAATGTTTTTGATCATAATATAAATACATATTTTATAATATTTTTATAATAATAATTGAATCATTTATAATAAATATATGAATGAACACTTTTTAATAATGTTTTTGTTATTAATAATACATATATAATAATATTATAGGAAGGATAATATACAAATAAATATATATAAATGTTTTTGATCATAATATAAATACATATTTTATAATATTTTTATAATTATAATTATATATGAATGAACACTTTTTAATAATGTTTTTGTTATTAATAATACATATATAATAATATTATAGGAAGGATAATATACAAATAAATATATATAAATGTTTTTGATCATAATATAAATACATATTTTATAATATTTTTATAATTATAATTATATATGAATGAACACTTTTTAATAATGATTTTAATAATAATAATACATATATATTAATATTATAGTAAGGATAATATGCAATTAAATATTGACAGGTTTTTTTTATCATATTATAAATACATATTTTAAAATTTTTATATAAAAATAATTATATATGAATGAACACTTTTTAATGATGTTTTTGTAATTAATAATACATATATAATAATATTATAGGAAGGATAATATGCAAATAAATATTCACAGGTTTTTTTTATCATAATATAAATACATATTTTAAAGTTTTTTTTAATAATAATTATATATGAATGAACACTTTTTAGTAATGTTTTTGTAATTAATAATACAAATATAATATTATTATAGAAACGATAATATGAAAATAAATATTGACAGGTTTTTTTGATCATAATATAAATACATAGTTTAAAGTTTTTTATAATTATAATTATATATGAATGAACACTTTTTAATAATGTTTTTGTTATGAATAATACATATATAATAATATTATAGGAAGGATAATATACAAATAAATATATATAAATGTTTTTGATCATAATATAAATACATATTTTATAATATTTTTATAATTATAATTATATATGAATGAACACTTTTTAATAATGTTTTTAATAATAATAATACATATATATTAAAATTATAGTAAGGATAATATGCAATTAAATATTGACAGGTTTTTTTTATCATAATATAAATACATATTTTAAAATTTTTATATAAAAATAATTTTATATGAATGAACACTTTTTAATGATGTTTTTGTAATTAATAATACATATATAATAATATTATAGGAAGGATAATATGCAAATAAATATTCACAGGTTTTTTTTATCATAATATAAATACATATTTTAAAGTTTTTTATAATAATAATTATATATGAATGAACACTTTTTAGTAATGTTTTTGTAATTAATAATACAAATATAATAATATTATAGAAACGATAATATGAAAATAAATATTGACAGGTTTTTTTGATCATAATATAAATACATAGTTTAAAGTTTTTTTATAATTATAATTATATATGAATGAAAACTTTTTAATAATGTTTTTGTTATGAATAATACATATATAATAATATTATAGTAAGGATAATATGCAATTAAATATTGACAGGTTTTTTTTATCATAATATAAATACATATTTTATAATTTTTATATAAAAATAATTATATATGAATGAACACTTTTTAATGATGTTTTTGTTATTAATAATACATATATAATAGTATTATAGGAAGGATAATATACAAATAAATATATATAAATGTTTTTGATCATAATATAAATACATATTTTATAATATTTTTATAATAATAATTATATATGAATGAACACTTTTGAATAATGTTTTTGTTATTGATAATACATATATAATAATATTATAGGAAGGATAATATACAAATAAATATATATAAATGTTTTTGATCATAATATAAATACATATTTTATAATATTTTTATAATAATAATTATATATGAATGAACACTTTTTAATAATGTTTTTGTTATTAATAATACATATATAATAATATTATAGGAAGGATAATATGCAAATAAATATTCACAGGTTTTTTTGATCATAATATAAATACATAGTTTAAAGTTTTGTTATAATTATAATTATATATGAATGAACACTTTTTAATAATGTTTTTGTTATGAATAATACATATATAATAATATTATAGGAAGGATAATTTACAAATAAATATATATAAATGTTTTTGATCATAATATAAATACATATTTTATAATATTTTTATAATTATAATTATATATGAATGAACACTTTTTAATAATGTTTTTAATAATAATAATACATATATATTAAAATTATAGTAAGGATAATATGCAATTAAATATTGACAGGTTTTTTTTATCATAATATAAATACATATTTTAAAATTTTTATATAAAAATAATTTTATATGAATGAACACTTTTTAATGATGTTTTTGTAATTAATAATACATATATAATAATATTATAGGAAGGATAATATGCAAATAAATATTCACAGGTTTTTTTTATCATAATATAAATACATATTTAAAAGTTTTTTATAATAATAATTATATATGAATGAACACTTTTTAGTAATGTTTTTGTAATTAATAATACAATAATATTATAGAAACGATAATATGAAAATAAATATTGACAGGTTTTTTTGATCATAATATAAATACATAGTTTAAAGTTTTTTTATAATTATAATTATATATGAATGAACACTTTTTAATAATGTTTTTGTTATGAATAATACATATATAATAATATTATAGGAAGGATAATATACAAATAAATATATAAAAATGTTTTTGATCATAATATAAATACATATTTTATAATATTTTTATAATTATAATTATATATGAATGAACACTTTTTAATAATGTTTTTAATAATAATAATACATATATATTAATATTATAGTAAGGATAATATGCAATTAAATATTGACAGGTTTTTTTTTTATCATAATATAAATACATATTTTATAATTTTTATATAAAAATAATTATATATGAATGAACACTTTTTAATGATGTTTTTGTAATTAATAATACATATATAATAATATTATAGGAAGGATAATATGCAAATAAATATTCACAGTTTTTTTTTTATCATAATATAAATACATATTTAAAAGTTTTTTATAATAATAATTATATATGAATGAACACTTTTTAGTAATGTTTTTGTAATTAATAATACAAATATAATAATATTATAGAAACGATAATATGAAAATAAATATTGACAGGTTTTTTTGATCATAATATAAATACATAGTTTAAAGTTTTTTTATAATTATAATTATATATGAATGAACACTTTTTAATAATGTTTTTGTTATGAATAATACATATATAATAATATTATAGGAAGGATAATATACAAATAAATATATAAAAATGTTTTTGATCATAATATAAATACACATTTTATAATATTTTTATAATTATAATTATATATGAATGAACACTTTTTAATAATGTTTTTAATAATAATAATACATATATATTAATATTATAGTAAGGATAATATGCAATTAAATATTGACAGGTTTTTTTTATCATAATATAAATACATATTTTTTATAATTTTTATATAAAAATAATTATATATGAATGAACACTTTTTAATGATGTTTTTGTTATTAATAATACATATATAATAATATTATAGGAAGGATAATATACAAATAAATATATATAAATGTTTTTGATCATAATATAAATACATATTTTATAATATTTTTATAATAATAATTATATATGAATGAACACTTTTGAATAATGTTTTTGTTATTAATAATACATATATAATAATATTATAGGAAGGATAATATACAAATAAATATATAAAAATGTTTTTGATCATAATATAAATACATATTTTATAATATTTTTATAATTATAATTATATATGAATGAACACTTTTTAATAATGTTTTTAATAATAATAATACATATATATTAATATTATAGTAAGGATAATATGCAATTAAATATTGACAGGTTTTTTTTTTATCATAATATAAATACATATTTTATAATTTTTATATAAAAATAATTATATATGAATGAACACTTTTTAATGATGTTTTTGTTATTAATAATACATATATAATAATATTATAGGAAGGATAATATACAAATAAATACATATAAATGTTTTTGATCATAATATAAATACATATTTTATAATATTTTTATAATAATAATTATATATGAATAAACACTTTTTAATGATGTTTTTGTAATTAATAATACATATATAATAATATTATAGGAAGGATAATATGCAAATAAATATTCACAGTTTTTTTTTTATCATAATATAAATACATATTTAAAAGTTTTTTATAATAATAATTATATATGAATGAACACTTTTTAGTAATGTTTTTGTAATTAATAATACAAATATAATAATATTATAGAAACGATAATATGAAAATAAATATTGACAGGTTTTTTTGATCATAATATAAATACATAGTTTAAAGTTTTTTTATAATTATAATTATATATGAATGAACACTTTTTAATAATGTTTTTGTTATGAATAATACATATATAATAATATTATAGGAAGGATAATATACAAATAAATATATAAAAATGTTTTTGATCATAATATAAATACACATTTTATAATATTTTTATAATTATAATTATATATGAATGAACACTTTTTAATAATGTTTTTAATAATAATAATACATATATATTAATATTATAGTAAGGATAATATGCAATTAAATATTGACAGGTTTTTTTTATCATAATATAAATACATATTTTTTATAATTTTTATATAAAAATAATTATATATGAATGAACACTTTTTAATGATGTTTTTGTTATTAATAATACATATATAATAATATTATAGGAAGGATAATATACAAATAAATATATATAAATGTTTTTGATCATAATATAAATACATATTTTATAATATTTTTATAATAATAATTATATATGAATGAACACTTTTGAATAATGTTTTTGTTATTAATAATACATATATAATAATATTATAGGAAGGATAATATACAAATAAATATATAAAAATGTTTTTGATCATAATATAAATACATATTTTATAATATTTTTATAATTATAATTATATATGAATGAACACTTTTTAATAATGTTTTTAATAATAATAATACATATATATTAATATTATAGTAAGGATAATATGCAATTAAATATTGACAGGTTTTTTTTTTATCATAATATAAATACATATTTTATAATTTTTATATAAAAATAATTATATATGAATGAACACTTTTTAATGATGTTTTTGTTATTAATAATACATATATAATAATATTATAGGAAGGATAATATACAAATAAATACATATAAATGTTTTTGATCATAATATAAATACATATTTTATAATATTTTTATAATAATAATTATATATGAATGAACACTTTTTAATGATGTTTTTGTAATTAATAATACATATATAATAATATTATAGGAAGGATAATATGCAAATAAATATTCACAGTTTTTTTTTTATCATAATATAAATACATATTTAAAAGTTTTTTATAATAATAATTATATATGAATGAACACTTTTTAGTAATGTTTTTGTAATTAATAATACAAATATAATAATATTATAGAAACCATAATATGAAAATAAATATTGACAGGTTTTTTTGATCATAATATAAATACATAGTTTAAAGTTTTTTTATAATTATAATTATATATGAATGAACACTTTTTAATAATGTTTTTGTTATGAATAATACATATATAATAATATTATAGGAAGGATAATATACAAATAAATATATAAAAATGTTTTTGATCATAATATAAATACACATTTTATAATATTTTTATAATTATAATTATATATGAATGAACACTTTTTAATAATGTTTTTAATAATAATAATACATATATATTAATATTATAGTAAGGATAATATGCAATTAAATATTGACAGGTTTTTTTTATCATAATATAAATACATATTTTTTATAATTTTTATATAAAAATAATTATATATGAATGAACACTTTTTAATGATGTTTTTGTTATTAATAATACATATATAATAATATTATAGGAAGGATAATATACAAATAAATATATATAAATGTTTTTGATCATAATATAAATACATATTTTATAATATTTTTATAATAATAATTATATATGAATGAACACTTTTGAATAATGTTTTTGTTATTAATAATACATATATAATAATATTATAGGAAGGATAATATACAAATAAATATATATAAATGTTTTTGATCATAATATAAATACATATTTTATAATATTTTTATAATAATAATTATATATGAATGAACACTTTTTAATAATGTTTTTGTTATTAATAATACATATATAACAATATTATAGGAAGGATAATATGCAAATAAATATTCACAGGTTTTTTTATCATAATATAAATACATATTTTAAAGTTTTTTATAATTATAATAATATATGAACACTTTTTAGTAATGTTTTTGTAATTAATAATCCAAATATAATAATATTATAGAAACGATAATATGCAAATAAATATTGACAGGTTTTTTTGATCATAATATAAATACATAGTTTAAAGTTTTTTTATAATTATAATTATATATGAATGAACACGTTTTAATAATGTTTTTGTTATGAATAATACATATATAATAATATTATAGGAAGGATAATATACAAATAAATATATATAAATGTTTTTGATCATAATATAAATACATATTTTATAATAATTTTATAATAATAATAATATATGAATGAACACTTTTTAATAATGTTTTTGTTATTAATAATACATATATAATAATATTATAGGAAGGATAATATACAAATAAATATATAAAAATGTTTTTGATCATAATATAAATACATATTTTAAATATTTTTATAATAATAATTATATATGAATGAACACTTTTTAATAATGTTTTTGTTATTAATAATACATATATAATAATATTATAGGAAGGATAATATGCAAATAAATATTCACAGGTTTTTTTATCATAATATAAATACATATTTTAAAGTTTTTTATAATAATAATAATATATGAATGAACACTTTTTAGTAATGTTTTTGTAATTAATAATACAAATATAATAATATTATAGAAACGATAATATGCAAATAAATATTGACAGGTTTTTTTGATCATAATATAAATACATAGTTTAAAGTTTTTTTATAATAATAATTATATATGAATGAACACTTTTTAGTAATGTTTTTGTAATTAATAATACAAATATAATAATATTATAGAAACGATAATATGCAAATAAATATTGACAGGTTTTTTTGATCATAATATAAATACATAGTTTAAAGTTTTTTTATAATTATAATTATATATGAATGAACACTTTTTAATAATGTTTTTGATATGAATAATACATATTTAATAATATTATAGGAAGGATAATATACAAATAAATATATATAAATGTTTTTGATTATAATATAAATACATATTTTATAATATTTTTATAATAATAATTATATATGAATGAACACTTTTTAATAATGTTTTTGTTATTAATAATACATATATAATAATATTATAGGAAGGATAATATACAAATAAATATATATAAATGTTTTTGATCATAATATAAATACATATTTTATAATATTTTTATAATTATAATTATATATGATGAACACTTTTTAATAATGATTTTAATAATAATAATACATATATATTAATATTATAGTAAGGATAATATGCAATTAAATATTGACAGGTTTTTTTTATCATAATATAAATACATATTTTATAATTTTTATATAAAAATAATTATATATGAATGAACACTTTTTAATGATGTTTTTGTTATTAATAATACATATATAATAATATTATAGGAAGGATAATATACAAATAAATATATATAAATGTTTTTGATCATAATATAAATACATATTTTATAATATTTTTATAATAATAATTATATATGAATGAACACTTTTGAATAATGTTTTTGTTATTAATAATACATATATAATAATATTATAGGAAGGATAATATACAAATAAATATATATAAATGTTTTTGATCATAATATAAATACATATTTTATAATATTTTTATAATAATAATAATATATGAATGAACACTTTTTAATAATGTTTTTGTTATTAATAATACATATATAATAATATTATAGGAAGGATAATATGCAAATAAATATTCACAGGTTTTTTTGATCATAATATAAATACATAGTTTAAAGTTTTTTTATAATAATAATTATATATGAATGAACACTTATTAGTAATGTTTTTGTAATTAATAATACAAATATAATATTATAGAAACGATAATATGCAAATAAATATTGACAGGTTTTTTTGATCATAATATAAATACATAGTTTAAAGTTTTTTTATAATTATAATTATATATGAATGAACACTTTTTAATAATGTTTTTGTTATGAATAATACATATATAATAATATTATAGGAAGGATAATATACAAATAAATATATAAAAATGTTTTTGATCATAATATAAATACATATTTTATAATATTTTTATAATAATAATTATATATGAATGAACACTTTTTAATAATGTTTTTAATAATAATAATACATATATATTAATATTATAGTAAGGATAATATGCAATTAAATATTGACAGGTTTTTTTTATCATAATATAAATACATATTTTATAATTTTTATATAAAAATAATTATATATGAATGAACACTTTTTAATGATGTTTTTGTTATTAATAATACATATATAATAATATTATAGGAAGGATAATATACAAATAAATATATATAAATGTTTTTGATCATAATATAAATACATATTTTATAATATTTTTATAATAATAATTATATATGAATGAACACTTTTGAATAATGTTTTTGTTATTAATAATACATATATAATAATATTATAGGAAGGATAATATACAAATAAATATATATAAATGTTTTTGATCATAATATAAATACATATTTTATAATATTTTTATAATAATAATAATATATGAATGAACACTTTTTAATAATGTTTTTGTTATTAATAATACATATATAATAATATTATAGGAAGGATAATATGCAAATAAATATTCACAGGTTTTTTTGATCATAATATAAATACATAGTTTAAAGTTTTTTTATAATAATAATTATATATGAATGAACACTTATTAGTAATGTTTTTGTAATTAATAATACAAATATAATATTATAGAAACGATAATATGCAAATAAATATTGACAGGTTTTTTTGATCATAATATAATTACATAGTTTAAAGTTTTTTTATAATTATAATTATATATGAATGAAAACTTTTTAATAATGTTTTTGTTATGAATAATACATATATAATAATATTATAGGAAGGATAATATACAAATAAATATATATAAATGTTTTTGATCATAATATAAATACATATTTTATAATATTTTTATAATAATAATTATATATGAATGAACACTTTTTAATAATGTTTTTGTTATTAATAATACATATATAATAATATTATAGGAAAGATAATATACAAATAAATATATATAAATGTTTTTGATCATAATATAAATACATATTTTATAATATTTTTATAATTATAATTTTTAATGAATGAACACTTTTTAATAATGTTTTTAATAATAATAATACATATATATTAATATTATAGTAAGGATAATATGCAATTAAATATTGACAGGTTTTTTTTATCATAATATAAATACATATTTTAAAATTTTTATATAAAAATAATTATATATGAATGAACACTTTTTAATGATGTTTTTGTTATTAATAATACATATATAATAATATTATAGGAAGGATAATATACAAATAAATATATATAAATGTTTTTGATCATAATATAAATACATATTTTATAATATTTTTATAATAATAATTTTATATGAATGAACACTTTTTAATGATGTTTTTGTAATTAATAATACATATATAATAATATTATAGGAAGGATAATATGCAAATAAATATTCACAGTTTTTTTTTATCATAATATAAATACATATTTAAAAGTTTTTTATAATAATAATTATATATGAATGAACACTTTTTAGTAATGTTTTTGTAATTAACAATACAAATATAATAATATTATAGAAACGATAATATGAAAATAAATATTGACAGGTTTTTTTGATCATAATATAAATACTTAGTTTAAAGTTTTTTTATAATTATAATTATATATGAATGAACACTTTTTAATAATGTTTTTGTTATGAATAATACATATATAATAATATTATAGGAAGGATAATATACAAATAAATATATATAAATGTTTTTGATCATAATATAAATACATATTTTAAAATTTTTATATAAAAATAATTTTATATGAATGAACACTTTTTAATGATGTTTTTGTAATTAATAATACATATATAATAATATTATAGGAAGGATAATATGCAAATAAATATTCACAGGTTTTTTTTATCATAATATAAATACATATTTTAAAGTTTTTTATAATAATAATTATATATGAATGAACACTTTTTAGTAATGTTTTTGTAATTAATAATACAAATATAATAATATTATAGAAACGATAATATGAAAATAAATATTGACAGGTTTTTTTGATCATAATATAAATACATAGTTTAAAGTTTTTTTTATAATTATAATTATATATGAATGAACACTTTTTAATAATGTTTTTGTTATGAATAATACTTATATAATAATATTATAGTAAGGATAATATGCAATTAAATATTGACAGGTTTTTTTATCATAATATAAATACATATTTTAAAGTTTTTTATAATAATAATAATATATAAACACTTTTTAGTAATGTTTTTGTAATTAATAATCCAAATATAATAATATTATAGAAACGATAATATGCAAATAAATATTGACAGGTTTTTTTGATCATAATATAAATACATAGTTTAAAGTTTTTTTATAATAATAATTATATATGAATGAACACTTTTTAGTAATGTTTTTGTAATTAATAATACAAATATAATAATATTATAGAAACGATAATATGAAAATAAATATTGACAGGTTTTTTTGATCATAATATAAATACATAGTTTAAAGTTTTTTTATAATTATAATTATATATGAATGAACACTTTTTAATAATGTTTTTGTTATGAATAATACTTATATAATAATATTATAGTAAGGATAATATGCAATTAAATATTGACAGGTTTTTTTATCATAATATAAATACATATTTTAAAGTTTTTTATAATAATAATTATATATGAATGAACACTTTTTAATAATGTTTTTGTTATTAATAATACATATATAATAATATTATAGGAAGGATAATATGCAAATAAATATTTACAGGTTTTTTTATCATAATATAAATACATATTTTAAAGTTTTTTATAATAATAATAATATATGAATGAACACTTTTTAGTAATGTTTTTGTAATTAATAATACAAATATAATAATATTACAGAAACGATAATATGCAAATAAATATTGACAGGTTTTTTTGATCATAATATAAATACATAGTTTAAAGTTTTTTTATAATAATAATTATATATGAATGAACACTTTTTAGTAATGTTTTTGTAATTAATAATACAAATATAATAATATTATAGAAACGATAATATGCAAATAAATATTGACAGGTTTTTTTGATCATAATATAAATACATAGTTTAAAGTTTTTTTATAATTATAATTATATATGAATGAACACTTTTTAATAATGTTTTTGTTATGAATAATACATATATAATAATATTATAGGAAGGATAATATACAAATAAATATATATAAATGTTTTTGATTATAATATAAATACATATTTTATAATATTTTTATAATAATAATTATATATGAATGAACACTTTTTAATAATGTTTTTGTTATTAATAATACATATATAATAATATTATAGGAAGGATAATATACAAATAAATATATATAAATGTTTTTGATCATAATATAAATACATATTTTATAATATTTTTATAATTATAATTATATATGATGAACACTTTTTAATAATGATTTTAATAATAATAATACATATATATTAATATTATAGTAAGGATAATATGCAATTAAATATTGACAGGTTTTTTTTATCATATTATAAATACATATTTTAAAATTTTTATATAAAAATAATTATATATGAATAAACAATTTTTAATGATGTTTTTGTAATTAATAATACATATATAATAATATTATAGGAAGGATAATATGCAAATAAATATTGACAGGTTTTTTTGATCATAATATAAATACATAGTTTAAAGTTTTTTTATAATTATAATTATATATGAATGAACACTTTTTAATAATGTTTTTGTTATGAATAATACATAATATATAATAATATTATAGGAAGGATAATATACAAATAAATATATAAAAATGTTTTTGATCATAATATAAATACATATTTTATAATATTTTTATAATTATAATTATATATGAATGAACACTTTTTAATAATGTTTTTAATAATAATAATACATATATATTAATATTATAGTAAGGATAATATGCAATTAAATATTGACAAGTTTTTTTTTTATCATAATATAAATACATATTTTATAATTTTTATATAAAAATAATTATATATGAATGAACACTTTTTAATGATGTTTTTGTTATTAATAATACATATATAATAATATTATAGGAAGGATAATATACAAATAAATATATATAAATGTTTTTGATCATAATATAAATACATATTTTATAATATTTTTATAATAATAATTATATATGAATGAACACTTTTGAATAATGTTTTTGTTATTAATAATACATATATAATAATATTATAGGAAGGATAATATACAAATAAATATATATAAATGTTTTTGATCATAATATAAATACATATTTAATAATATTTTTATAATAATAATTATATATGAATGAACACTTTTTAATAATGTTTTTGTTATTAATAATACATATATAATAATATTATAGAAAGGATAATATGCAAATAAATATTCACAGGTTTTTTTTATCATAATATAAATACATAGTTTAAAGTTTTTTTATAATAATAATTATATATGAATGAACACTTTTTAGTAATGTTTTTGTAATTAATAATACAAATATAATAATATTATAGAAACGATAATATGCAAATAAATATTGACAGGTTTTTTTGATCATAATATAAATACATAGTTTAAAGTTTTTTTTATAATTATAATTATATATGAATGAACACTTTTTAATAATGTTTTTGTTATTAATAATACATATATAATAATATTATAGGAAGGATAATATACAAATAAATATATATAAATGTTTTTGATCATAATATAAATACATATTTTATAATATTTTTATAATTATAATTATATATGAATGAACACTTTTTAATAATGTTTTTAATAATAATAATACATATATATTAATATTATAGTAAGGATAATATGCAATTAAATATTGACAGGTTTTTTTTATCATAATATAAATATATATTTTAAAATTTTTATATAAAAATAATTATATATGAATGAACACTTTTTAATGATGTTTTTGTTATTAATAATGCATATATAATAATATTATAGGAAGGATAATATACAAATAAATATATATAAATGTTTTTGATCATAATATAAATACATATTTTATAATATTTTTATAATAATAATTTTATATGAATGAATACTTTTGAATAATGTTTTTGTTATTAATAATACATATATAATAATATTATAGGAAGGATAATATACAAATAAATATATATAAATGTTTTTGATCATAATATAAATACATATTTTATAATATTTTTATAATAATAATTATATATGAATGAACACTTTTTAATGATGTTTTTGTAATTAATAATACATATATAATAATATTATAGGAAGGATAATATGCAAATAAATATTCACAGTTTTTTTTTATCATAATATAAATACATATTTAAAAGTTTTTTATATTAATAATTATATATGAATGAACACTTTTTAGTAATGTTTTTGTAATTAATAATACAAATATAATAATATTATAGAAACGATAATATGAAAATAAATATTGACAGGTTTTTTTTATCATAATATAAATACATAGTTTAAAGTTTTTTTATAATTATAATTATATATGAATGAACACTTTTTAATAATGTTTTTGTTATTAATAATACATATATAATAATATTATAGGAAGGATAATATACAAATAAATATATATAAATGTTTTTGATCATAATATAAATACATATTTTATAATATTTTTATAATTATAATTATATATGAATGAACACTTTTTAATAATGTTTTTAATAATAATAATACATATATATTAATATTATAGTAAGGATAATATGCAAATAAATATTCACAGTTTTTTTTTATCATAATATAAATACATATTTAAAAGTTTTTTATAATAATAATTATATATGAATGAACACTTTTTAGTAATGTTTTTGTAATTAATAATACAAATATAATAATATTATAGAAACGATAATATGAAAATAAATATTGACAGGTTTTTTTGATCATAATATAAATACATAGTTTAATGTTTTTTTATAATTATATATGAATGAACACTTTTTAATAATGTTTTTGTTATGAATAATACTTATATAATAATATTATAGTAAGGATAATATGCAATTAAATATTGACAGGTTTTTTTATCATAATATAAATACATATTTTATAATTTTTATATAAAAATAATTATATATGAATGAACACTTTTTAATGATGTTTTTGTTATTAATAATACATATATAATAATATTATAGGAAGGATAATATACAAATAAATATATATAAATGTTTTTGATCATAATATAAATACATATTTTATAAAAAATTTTTAATAATAATTATATATGAATGAACACTTTTGAATAATGTTTTTGTTATTAATAATACATATATAATAATATTATAGGAAGGATAATATACAAATAAATATATATAAATGTTTTTGATCATAATATAAATACATATTTTAAAGTTTTTTATAATAATAATAATATATGAATGAACACTTTTTAGTAATGTTTTTGTAATTAGTAATACAAATATAATAATATTATAGAAACGATAATATGCAAAAAAATATTGACAGGTTTTTTTGATCATAATATAAATACATAGTTTAAAGTTTTTTTATAATAATAATTATATATGAATGAACACTTTTTAGTAATGTTTTTGTAATTAATAATACAAATATAATAATATTATAGAAACGATAATATGCAAATAAATATTGACAGGTTTGTTTGATCATAATATAAATACATAGTTTAAAGTTTTTTATATTAATAATTATATATGAATGAACACTTTTTAGTAATGTTTTTGTAATTAATAATACAAATATAATAATATTATAGAAACGATAATATGAAAATAAATATTGGCAGGTTTTTTTGATCATAATATAAATACATATTTTAAAATTTTTTTATAATTATAATTATATATGAATGAGAACTTTTTAATAATGTTTTTGTTATGAATAATACATATATAATAATATTATAGGAAGGATAATATACAAATAAATATATAAAAATATTTTTGATCATAATATAAATACATATTTTATAATATTTTTATAATTATAATTATATATGAATGAACACTTTTTAATAATGTTTTTAATAATAATAATACATATATATTAATATTATAGTAAGGATAATATGCAATTAAATATTGACAGGTTTTTTTTTATCATAATATAAATACATATTTTATAATTTTTATATAAAAATAATTATATATGAATGAACACTTTTTAATGATGTTTTTGTTATTAATAATACATATATAATAATATTATAGGAAGGATAATATACAAATAAATATATATAAATGTTTTTGATCATAATATAAATACATATTTTATAATATTTTTATAATAATAATTATATATGAATGAACACTTTTTAATGATGTTTTTGTAATTAATAATACATATATAATAATATTATAGGAAGGATAATATGCAAATAAATATTCACAGTTTTTTTTATCATAATATAAATACATATTTAAAAGTTTTTTATAATAATAATTATATATGAATGAACACTTTTTAGTAATGTTTTTGTAATTAATAATACAAATATAATAATATTATAGAAACGATAATATGCAAATAAATATTGACAGGTTTTTTTGATCATAATATAAATACATAGTTTAAAGTTTTTTTATAATAATAATTATATATGAATGAACACTTTTTAGTAATGTTTTTGTAATTAATAATACAAATATAATAATATTATAGAAACGATAATATGCAAATAAATATTGACAGGTTTTTTTGATCATAATATAAATACATAGTTTAAAGTTTTTTTATAATTATAATTATATATGAATGAACACTTTTTAATAATGTTTTTGTTACGAATAATACATATATAATATTATTATAGGAAGGATAATATACAAATAAATATATAAAAATGTTTTTGATCATAATATAAATACATATTTTATAATATTTTTTTAATTATAATTATATATGAATGAACACTTTTTAATAATGTTTTTAATAATAATAATACATATATATTAATATTATAGTAAGGATAATATGCAATTAAATATTGACAGGTTTTTTTTATCATAATATAAATACATATTTTATAATTTTTATATAACAATAATTATATATGAATGAACACTTTTTAATGATGTTTTTGTTATTAATAATACATATATAATAATATTATAGGAAGGATAATATACAAATAAATATATATAAATGTTTTTGATCATAATATAAATACATATTTTATAATATTTTTATAATAATAATTATATATGAATGAACACTTTTGAATAATATTTTTGTTATTAATAATACATATATAATAATATTATAGGAAGGATAATATGCAAATAAATATATATAAATGTTTTTGATCATAATATAAATACATATTTTATAATATTTTTATAATAATAATTATATATGAATGAACACTTTTTAATAATGTTTTTGTTATTAATAATACATATATAATAATATTATAGGAATGATAATATGCAAATAAATATTCACAGGTTTTTTTATCATAATATAAATACATATTTTAAAGTTTTTTATAATAATAATAATGTATGAATGAACACTTTTTAGTAATGTTTTTGGTATTAATAATACAAATATAATAATATTATAGAAACGATAATATGCAAATAAATATTGACAGGTTTTTTTGATCATAATATAAATACATAGTTTAAAGTTTTTTTATAATAATAATTATATATGAATGAACACTTTTTAGTAATGTTTTTGTAATTAATAATACAAATATAATAATATTATAGAAACGATAATATGCAAATAAATATTGACAGGTTTTTTTGATCATAATATAAATACATAGTTTAAAGTTTTTTTATAATTATAATTATATATGAATGAACACTTTTTAATAATGTTTTTGTTATGAATAATACATATATAGTAATATTATAGGAAGGATAATATACAAATAAATATATATAAATGTTTTTGATCATAATATAAATACATATTTTATAATATTTATATAATAATAATTATATATGAATGAACACTTTTTAATAATGTTTTTGTTATGAATAATACATATATAATAATATTATAGGAAGGATAATATACAAATAAATATATATAAATGTTTTTGATCATAATATAAATACATATTTTATAATATTTTTATAATAATAATTATATATGAATGAACACTTTTTAATGATGTTTTTGTAATTAATAATACATATATAATAATATTATAGGAAGGATAATATGCAAATAAATATTCACAGTTTTTTTTTATCATAATATAAATACATATTTAAAAGTTTTTTATAATAATAATTATATATGAATGAACACTTTTTAGTAATGTTTTTGTAATTAATAATACAAATATAATAATATTATAGAAACGATAATATGAAAATAAATATTGACAGGTTTTTTTGATCATAATATAAATACATAGTTTAAAGTTTTTTTATAATTATAATTATATATGAATGAACACTTTTTAATAATGTTTTTGTTATGAATAATACTAATATAATAATATTATAGTAAGGATAATATGCAATTAAATATTGACAGGTTTTTTTATCATAATATAAATACATATTTTAAAGTTTTTTATAATAATAATTATATATGAATGAACACTTTTTAATAATGTTTTTGTTATTAATAATACATATATAATAATATTATAGGAAGGATAATATGCAAATAAATATTCACAGGTTTTTTTATCATAATATAAATACATATTTTAAAGTTTTTTATAATAATAATAATATATGAATGAACACTTTTTAGTAATGTTTTTGTAATTAATAATACAAATATAATAATATTACAGAAACGATAATATGCAAATAAATATTGACAGGTTTTTTTGATCATAATATAAATACATAGTTTAAAGTTTTTTTATAATAATAATTATATATGAATGAACACTTTTTAGTAATGTTTTTGTAATTAATAATACAAATATAATAATATTATAGAAACGATAATATGCAAATAAATATTGACAGGTTTTTTTGATCATAATATAAATACGTAGTTTAAAGTTTTTTTATAATTATAATTATATATGAATGAACACTTTTTAATAATGTTTTTGTTATGAATAATACATATATAATCATATTATAGGAAGGATAATATACAAATAAATATATATAAATGTTTTTGATTATAATATAAATACATATTTTATAATATTTTTATAATAATAATTATATATGAATGAACACTTTTTAATAATGTTTTTGTTATTAATAATACATATATAATAATATTATAGGAAGGATAATATACAAATAAATATATATAAATGTTTTTGATCATAATATAAATACATATTTTATAATATTTTTATAATTATAATTATATATGATGAACACTTTTTAATAATGATTTTAATAATAATAATACATATATATTAATATTATAGTAAGGATAATATGCAATTAAATATTGACAGGTTTTTTTTATCATATTATAAATACATATTTTAAAATTTTTATATAAAAATAATTATATATGAATAAACAATTTTTAATGATGTTTTTGTAATTAATAATACATATATAATAATATTATAGGAAGGATAATATGCAAATAAATATTCACAGGTTTTTTTGATCATAATATAAATACATATTTTAAAGTTTTTTATAATAATAATTATATATGAATGAACACTTTTTAGTAATGTTTTTGTAATTAATAATACAAATATAATAATATTATAGAAACGATAATATGAAAATAAATATTGACAGGTTTTTTTGATCATAATATAAATACATAGTTTAAAGTTTTTTTATAATTATAATTATATATGAATGAACACTTTTTAATAATGTTTTTGTTATGAATAATACATATATAATAATATTATAGGAAGGATAATATACAAATAAATATATAAAAATGTTTTTGATCATAATATAAATACATATTTTATAATATTTTTATAATTATAATTATATATGAATGAACACTTTTTAATAATGTTTTTAATAATAATAATACATATATATTAATATTATAGTAAGGATAATATGCAATTAAATATTGACAAGTTTTTTTTTTATCATAATATAAATACATATTTTATAATTTTTATATAAAAATAATTATATATGAATGAACACTTTTTAATGATGTTTTTGTTATTAATAATACATATATAATAATATTATAGGAAGGATAATATACAAATAAATATATATAAATGTTTTTGATCATAATATAAATACATATTTTATAATATTTTTATAATAATAATTATATATGAATGAACACTTTTGAATAATGTTTTTGTTATTAATAATACATATATAATAATATTATAGGAAGGATAATATACAAATAAATATATATAAATGTTTTTGATCATAATATAAATACATATTTTATAATATTTTTATAATAATAATTATATATGAATGAACACTTTTTAATAATGTTTTTGTTATTAATAATACATATATAATAATATTATAGAAAGGATAATATGCAAATAAATATTCACAGGTTTTTTTTATCATAATATAAATACATAGTTTAAAGTTTTTTTATAATAATAATTATATATGAATGAACACTTTTTAGTAATGTTTTTGTAATTAATAATACAAATATAATAATATTATAGAAACGATAATATGCAAATAAATATTAACAGGTTTTTTTGATCATAATATAAATACATAGTTTAAAGTTTTTTTTATAATTATAATTATATATGAATGAACACTTTTTAATAATGTTTTTGTTATTAATAATACATATATAATAATATTATAGGAAGGATAATATACAAATAAATATATATAAATGTTTTTGATCATAATATAAATACATATTTTATAATATTTTTATAATTATAATTATATATGAATGAACACTTTTTAATAATGTTTTTAATAATAATAATACATATATATTAATATTATAGTAAGGATAATATGCAATTAAATATTGACAGGTTTTTTTTATCATAATATAAATACATATTTTAAAATTTTTATATAAAAATAATTATATATGAATGAACACTTTTTAATGATGTTTTTGTTATTAATAATACATATATAATAATATTATAGGAAGGATAATATACAAATAAATATATATAAATGTTTTTGATCATAATATAAATACATATTTTATAATATTTTTATAATAATAATTTTATATGAATGAACACTTTTTAATAATGTTTTTGTTATTAATAATACATATATAATAATATTATAGGAAGGATAATATGCAAATAAATATTCACAGGTTTTTTTATCATAATATAAATACATATTTTAAAGTTTTTTATAATAATAATAATAAATGAATGAACACTTTTTAGTAATGTTTTTGTAATTAATAATACAAAATATAATAATATTACAGAAACGATAATATGCAAATAAATATTGACAGGTTTTTTTGATCATAATATAAATACATAGTTTAAAGTTTTTTTATAATAATAATTATATATGAATGAACACTTTTTAGTAATGTTTTTGTAATTAATAATACAAATATAATAATATTATAGAAACGATAATATGCAAATAAATATTGACAGGTTTTTTTGATCATAATATAAATACATAGTTTAAAGTTTTTTTATAATTATAATTATATATGAATGAACACTTTTTAATAATGTTTTTGTTATGAATAATACATATATAATAATATTATAGGAAGTATAATATACAAATAAATATATATAAATGTTTTTGATTATAATATAAATACATATTTTATAATATTTTTATAATAATAATTATATATGAATGAACACTTTTTAATAATGTTTTTGTTATTAATAATACATATATAATAATATTATAGGAAGGATAATATACAAATAAATATATATAAATGTTTTTGATCATAATATAAATACATATTTTATAATATTTTTATAATTATAATTATATATGATGAACACTTTTTAATAATGATTTTAATAATAATAATACATATATATTAATATTATAGTAAGGATAATATGCAATTAAATATTGACAGGTTTTTTTTATCATATTATAAATACATATTTTAAAATTTTTATATAAAAATAATTATATATGAATAAACAATTTTTAATGATGTTTTTGTAATTAATAATACATATATAATAATATTATAGGAAGGATAATATGCAAATAAATATTCACAGGTTTTTTTTATCATAATATAAATACATATTTTAAAGTTTTTTATAATAATAATTATATATGATGAACACTTTTTAATAATGATTTTAATAATAATAATACATATATATTAATATTATAGTAAGGATAATATGCAAATAAATATTCACAGTTTTTTTTTATCATAATATAAATACATATTTAAAAGTTTTTTATAATAATAATTATATATGAATGAACACTTTTTAGTAATGTTTTTGTAATTAATAATACAAATATAATAATATTATAGAAACGATAATATGAAAATAAATATTGACAGGTTTTTTTGATCATAATATAAATACATAGTTTAAAGTTTTTTTATAATTATAATTATATATGAATGAACACTTTTTAATAATGTTTTTGTTATGAATAATACTAATATAATAATATTATAGTAAGGATAATATGCAATTAAATATTGACAGGTTTTTTTATCATAATATAAATACATATTTTAAAGTTTTTTATAATAATAATTATATATGAATGAACACTTTTTAATAATGTTTTTATTATTAATAATACATATATAATAATATTATAGGAAGGATAATATGCAAATAAATATTCACAGGTTTTTTTATCATAATATAAATACATATTTTAAAGTTTTTTATAGTAATAATAATATATGAATGAACACTTTTTAGTAATGTTTTTGTAATTAATAATACAAATATAATAATATTACAGAAACGATAATATGCAAATAAATATTGACAGGTTTTTTTGATCATAATATAAATACATAGTTTAAAGTTTTTTTATAATAATAATTATATATGAATGAACACTTTTTAGTAATGTTTTTGTAATTAATAATACAAATATAATAATATTATAGAAACGATAATATGCAAATAAATATTGACAGGTTTTTTTGATCATAATATAAATACATAGTTTAAAGTTTTTTTATAATTATAATTATATATGAATGAACACTTTTTAATAATGTTTTTGTTATGAATAATACATATATAATAATATTATAGGAAGGATAATATACAAATAAATATATATAAATGTTTTTGATTATAATATAAATACATATTTTATAATATTTTTATAATAATAATTATATATGAATGAACACTTTTTAATAATGTTTTTGTTATTAATAATACATATATAATAATATTATAGGAAGGATAATATACAAATAAATATATATAAATGTTTTTGATCATAATATAAATACATATTTTATAATATTTTTATAATTATAATTATATATGATGAACACTTTTTAATAATGATTTTAATAATAATAATACATATATATTAATATTATAGTAAGGATAATATGCAAATAAATATTCACAGTTTTTTTTTATCATAATATAAATACATATTTAAAAGTTTTTTATAATAATAATTATATATGAATGAACACTTTTTAGTAATGTTTTTGTAATTAATAATACAAATATAATAATATTATAGAAACGATAATATGAAAATAAATATTGACAGGTTTTTTTGATCATAATATAAATACATAGTTTAAAGTTTTTTTTATAATTATAATTATATATGAATGAACACTTTTTAATAATGTTTTGTTATTAATAATACATATATAATAATATTATAGGAAGGATAATATACAAATAAATATATATAAATGTTTTTGATCATAATATAAATACATATTTTATAATATTTTTATAATTATAATTATATATGAATGAACACTTTTTAATAATGTTTTTAATAATAATAATACATATATATTAATATTATAGTAAGGATAATATGCAATTAAATATTGACAGGTTTTTTTTATCATAATATAAATACATATTTTAAAATTTTTATATAAAAATAATTATATATGAATGAACACTTTTTAATGATGTTTTTGTTATTAATAATACATATATAATAATATTATAGGAAGGATAATATACAAATTAATATATATAAATGTTTTTGATCATAATATAAATACATATTTTATAATATTTTTATAATAATAATTTTATATGAATGAACACTTTTTAATAATGTTTTTGTTATTAATAATACATATATAATAATATTATAGGAAGGATAATATGCAAATAAATATTCACAGGTTTTTTTATCATAATATAAATACATATTTTAAAGTTTTTTATAATAATAATAATATATGAATGAACACTTTTTAGTAATGTTTTTGTAATTAATAATACAAATATAATAATATTACAGAAACGATAATATGCAAATAAATATTGACAGGTTTTTTTGATCATAATATAAATACATAGTTTAAAGTTTTTTTATAATAATAATTATATATGAATGAACACTTTTTAGTAATGTTTTTGTAATTAATAATACAAATATAATAATATTATAGAAACGATAATATGCAAATAAATATTGACAGGTTTTTTTGATCATAATATAAATACATAGTTTAAAGTTTTTTTATAATTATAATTATATATGAATGAACACTTTTTAATAATGTTTTTGTTATGAATAATACATATATAATAATATTATAGGAAGTATAATATACAAATAAATATATATAAATGTTTTTGATTATAATATAAATACATATTTTATAATATTTTTATAATAATAATTATATATGAATGAACACTTTTTAATAATGTTTTTGTTATTAATAATACATATATAATAATATTATAGGAAGGATAATATACAAATAAATATATATAAATGTTTTTGATCATAATATAAATACATATTTTATAATATTTTTATAATTATAATTATATATGATGAACACTTTTTAATAATGATTTTAATAATAATAATACATATATATTAATATTATAGTAAGGATAATATGCAATTAAATATTGACAGGTTTTTTTTATCATATTATAAATACATATTTTAAAATTTTTATATAAAAATAATTATATATGAATAAACAATTTTTAATGATGTTTTTGTAATTAATAATACATATATAATAAAATTATAGGAAGGATAATATGCAAATAAATATTCACAGGTTTTTTTTATCATAATATAAATACATATTTTAAAGTTTTTTATAATAATAATTATATATGATGAACACTTTTTAATAATGATTTTAATAATAATAATACATATATATTAATATTATAGTAAGGATAATATGCAAATAAATATTCACAGTTTTTTTTTATTATAATATAAATACATATTTAAAAGTTTTTTATAATAATAATTATATATGAATGAACACTTTTTAGTAATGTTTTTGTAATTAATAATACAAATATAATAATATTATAGAAACGATAATATGAAAATAAATATTGACAGGTTTTTTTGATCATAATATAAATACATAGTTTAAAGTTTTTTTATAATTATAATTATATATGAATGAACACTTTTTAATAATGTTTTTGTTATGAATAATACTAATATAATAATATTATAGTAAGGATAATATGCAATTAAATATTGACAGGTTTTTTTATCATAATATAAATACATATTTTAAAGTTTTTTATAATAATAATTATATATGAATGAACACTTTTTAATAATGTTTTTATTATTAATAATACATATATAATAATATTATAGGAAGGATAATATGCAAATAAATATTCACAGGTTTTTTTATCATAATATAAATACATATTTTAAAGTTTTTTATAGTAATAATAATATATGAATGAACACTTTTTAGTAATGTTTTTGTAATTAATAATACAAATATAATAATATTACAGAAACGATAATATGCAAATAAATATTGACAGGTTTTTTTGATCATAATATAAATACATAGTTTAAAGTTTTTTTATAATAATAATTATATATGAATGAACACTTTTTAGTAATGTTTTTGTAATTAATAATACAAATATAATAATATTATAGAAACGATAATATGCAAATAAATATTGACAGGTTTTTTTGATCATAATATAAATACATAGTTTAAAGTTTTTTTATAATTATAATTATATATGAATGAACACTTTTTAATAATGTTTTTGTTATGAATAATACATATATAATAATATTATAGGAAGGATAATATACAAATAAATATATATAAATGTTTTTGATTATAATATAAATACATATTTTATAATATTTTTATAATAATAATTATATATGAATGAACACTTTTTAATAATGTTTTTGTTATTAATAATACATATATAATAATATTATAGGAAGGATAATATACAAATAAATATATATAAATGTTTTTGATCATAATATAAATACATATTTTATAATATTTTTATAATTATAATTATATATGATGAACACTTTTTAATAATGATTTTAATAATAATAATACATATATATTAATATTATAGTAAGGATAATATGCAATTAAATATTGACAGGTTTTTTTTATCATATTATAAATACATATTTTAAAATTTTTATATAAAAATAATTATATATGAATAAACAATTTTTAATGATGTTTTTGTAATTAATAATACATATATAATAATATTATAGGAAGGATAATATGCAAATAAATATTCACAGGTTTTTTTGATCATAATATAAATACATATTTTAAAGTTTTTTATAATAATAATTATATATGAATGAACACTTTTTAGTAATGTTTTTGTAATTAATAATACAAATATAATAATATTATAGAAACGATAATATGAAAATAAATATTGACAGGTTTTTTTGATCATAATATAAATACATAGTTTAAAGTTTTTTTATAATTATAATTATATATGAATGAACACTTTTTAATAATGTTTTTGTTATGAATAATACATATATAATAATATTATAGGAAGGATAATATACAAATAAATATATAAAAATGTTTTTGATCATAATATAAATACATATTTTATAATATTTTTATAATTATAATTATATATGAATGAACACTTTTTAATAATGTTTTTAATAATAATAATACATATATATTAATATTATAGTAAGGATAATATGCAATTAAATATTGACAAGTTTTTTTTTTATCATAATATAAATACATATTTTATAATTTTTATATAAAAATAATTATATATGAATGAACACTTTTTAATGATGTTTTTGTTATTAATAATACATATATAATAATATTATAGGAAGGATAATATACAAATAAATATATATAAATGTTTTTGATCATAATATAAATACATATTTTATAATATTTTTATAATTATAATTATATATGAATGAACACTTTTTAATAATGTTTTTAATAATAATAATACATATATATTAATATTATAGTAAGGATAATATGCAAATAAATATTCACAGGTTTTTTTTATCATAATATAAATACATATTTTAAAGTTTTTTATAATAATAATTATATATGAATGAACACTTTTTAGTAATGTTTTTGTAATTAATAATACAAATATAATAATATTATAGAAACGATAATATGAAAATAAATATTGACAGGTTTTTTTGATCATAATATAAATACATAGTTTAATGTTTTTTTATAATTATAATTATATATGAATGAACACTTTTTAATAATGTTTTTGTTATGAATAATACTTATATAATAATATTATAGTAAGGATAATATGCAATTAAATATTGACAGGTTTTTTTATCATAATATAAATACATATTTTATAATTTTTATATAAAAATAATTATATATGAATGAACACTTTTTAATGATGTTTTTGTTATTAATAATACATATATAATAATATTATAGGAAGGATAATATACAAATAAATATATATAAATGTTTTTGATCATAATATAAATACATATTTTATAAAATTTTTTTAATAATAATTATATATGAATGAACACTTTTGAATAATGTTTTTGTTATTAATAATACATATATAATAATATTATAGGAAGGATAATATACAAATAAATATATATAAATGTTTTTGATCATAATATAAATACATATTTTATAATATTTTTATAATAATAATTATATATGAATGAACACTTTTTAATAATGTTTTTGTTATTAATAATACATATATAATCATATTATAGGAAGGATAATATGCAAATAAATATTCACAGGTTTTTTTATCATAATATAAATACATATTTTAAAGTTTTTTATAATAATAATAATATATGAATGAACACTTTTTAGTAATGTTTTTGTAATTAGTAATACAAATATAATAATATTATAGAAACGATAATATGCAAAAAAATATTGACAGGTTTTTTTGATCATAATATAAATACATAGTTTAAAGTTTTTTTATAATAATAATTATATATGAATGAACACTTTTTAGTAATGTTTTTGTAATTAATAATACAAATATAATAATATTATAGAAACGATAATATGCAAATAAATATTGACAGGTTTGTTTGATCATAATATAAATACATAGTTTAAAGTTTTTTATATTAATAATTATATATGAATGAACACTTTTTAGTAATGTTTTTGTAATTAATAATACAAATATAATAATATTATAGAAACGATAATATGAAAATAAAAATTGGCAGGTTTTTTTGATCATAATATAAATACATAGTTTAAAGTTTTTTTATAATTATAATTATATATGAATGAGAACTTTTTAATAATGTTTTTGTTATGAATAATACATATATAATAATATTATAGGAAGGATAATATACAACTAAATATATAAAAATGTTTTTGATCATAATATAAATACATATTTTATAATATTTTTATAATTATAATTATATATGAATGAACACTTTTTAATAATGTTTTTAATAATAATAATACATATATATTAATATTATAGTAAGGATAATATGCAATTAAATATTGACAGGTTTTTTTTTTATCATAATATAAATACATATTTTATAATTTTTATATAAAAATGATTATATATGAATGAACACTTTTTAATGATGTTTTTGTTATTAATAATACATATATAATAATATTATAGGAAGGATAATATACAAATAAATATATATAAATGTTTTTGATCATAATATAAATACATATTTTATAATATTTTTATAATAATAATTATATATGAATGAACACTTTTTAATGATGTTTTTGTAATTAATAATACATATATAATAATATTATAGGAAGGATAATATGCAAATAAATATTCACAGTTTTTTTTTATCATAATATAAATACATATTTAAAAGTTTTTTATAATTATAATTATATATGAATGAACACTTTTTAATAATGTTTTTAATAATAATAATACATATATATTAATATTATAGTAAGGATAATATGCAATTAAATATTGACAGGTTTTTTTTTTATCATAATATAAATACATATTTTATAATTTTTATATAAAAATGATTATATATGAATGAACACTTTTTAATGATGTTTTTGTTATTAATAATACATATATAATAATATTATAGGAAGGATAATATACAAATAAATATATATAAATGTTTTTGATCATAATATAAATACATATTTTATAATATTTTTATAATAATAATTATATATGAATGAACACTTTTGAATAATATTTTTGTTATTAATAATACATATATAATAATATTATAGGAAGGATAATATGCAAATAAATATATATAAATGTTTTTGATCATAATATAAATACATATTTTATAATATTTTTATAATAATAATTATATATGAATGAACACTTTTTAATAATGTTTTTGTTATTAATAATACATATATAATAATATTATAGGAATGATAATATGCAAATAAATATTCACAGGTTTTTTTATCATAATATAAATACATATTTTAAAGTTTTTTATAATAATAATAATGTATGAATGAACACTTTTTAGTAATGTTTTTGTAATTAATAATACAAATATAATAATATTATAGAAACGATAATATGCAAATAAATATTGACAGGTTTTTTTGATCATAATATAAATACATAGTTTAAAGTTTTTTTATAATAATAATTATATATGAATGAACACTTTTTAGTAATGTTTTTGTAATTAATAATACAAATATAATAATATTATAGAAACGATAATATGCAAATAAATATTGACAGGTTTTTTTGATCATAATATAAATACATAGTTTAAAGTTTTTTTATAATTATAATTATATATGAATGAACACTTTTTAATAATGTTTTTGTTATGAATAATACATATATAGTAATATTATAGGAAGGATAATATACAAATCAATATATATAAATGTTTTTGATCATAATATAAATACATATTTTATAATATTTTTATAATAATAATTATATATGAATGAACACTTTTTAATAATGTTTTTGTTATGAATAATACATATATAATAATATTATAGGAAGGATAATATACAAATAAATATATATAAATGTTTTTGATCATAATATAAATACATATTTTATAATATTTTTATAATAATAATTATATATGAATGAACACTTTTTAATAATGTTTTTGTTATTAATTATACATATATAATAATATTATAGGAAGGATAATATACAAATAAATATATATAAATGTTTTTGATCATAATATAAATACATATTTTATAATATTTTTATAATTATAATTATATATGAATGAACACTTTTTAATAATGTTTTTAATAATAATAATACATATATATTAATATTATAGTAAGGATAATATGCAATTAAATATTGACAGGTTTTTTTTTTATCATAATATAAATACATATTTTAAAATTTTTATATAAAAATAATTATATATGAATGAACACTTTTTAATGATGTTTTTGTTATTAATAATACATATATAATAATATTATAGGAAGGATAATATACAAATAAATATATATAAATGTTTTTGATCATAATATAAATACATATTTTTAATATTTTTATAATAATAATTGTATATGAATGAATACTTTTGAATAATGTTTTTGTTATTAATAATACATATATAATAATATTATAGAAAGGATAATATGCAAATAAATATTCACAGGTTTTTTTTATCATAATATAAATACATAGTTTAAAGTTTTTTTATAATAATAATTGTATATGAATGAACACTTTTTAATAATGTTTTTGTTATTAATAATACATATATAATAATATTATAGAAAGGATAATATGCAAATAAATATTCACAGGTTTTTTTTATCATAATATAAATACATAGTTTAAAGTTTTTTTATAATAATAATTATATATGAATGAACACTTTTTAGTAATGTTTTTGTAATTAATAATACAAATATAATAATATTATAGAAACGATAATATGCAAATAAATATTGACAGGTTTTTTTGATCATAATATAAATACATAGTTTAAAGTTTTTTTTATAATTATAATTATATATGAATGAACACTTTTTAATAATGTTTTTGTTATTAATAATACATATATAATAATATTATAGGAAGGATAATATACAAATAAATATATATAAATGTTTTTGATCATAATATAAATACATATTTTATAATATTTTTATAATTATAATTATATATGAATGAACACTTTTTAATAATGTTTTTAATAATAATAATACATATATATTAATATTATAGTAAGGATAATATGCAATTAAATATTGACAGTTTTTTTTTATCATAATATAAATACATATTTTAAAATTTTTATATAAAAATAATTATATATGAATGAACACTTTTTAATGATGTTTTTGTTATTAATAATACATATATAATAATATTATAGGAAGGATAATATACAAATAAATATATATAAATGTTTTTGATCATAATATAAATACATATTTTATAATATTTTTATAATAATAATTTTATATGAATGAATACTTTTGAATAATGTTTTTGTTATTAATAATACATATATAATAATATTATAGGAAGGATAATATACAAATAAATATATATAAATGTTTTTGATCATAATATAAATACATATTTTATAATATTTTTATAATAATAATTATATATGAATGAACACTTTTTAATGATGTTTTTGTAATTAATAATACATATATAATAATATTATAGGAAGGATAATATGCAAATAAATATTCACAGTTTTTTTTATCATAATATAAATACATATTTAAAAGTTTTTTATAATAATAATTATATATGAATGAACACTTTTTAGTAATGTTTTTGTAATTAATAATACAAATATAATAATATTATAGAAACGATAATATGAAAATAAATATTGACAGGTTTTTTTGATCATAATATAAATACATAGTTTAAAGTTTTTTTATAATTATAATTATATATGAATGAACACTTTTTAATAATGTTTTTGTTATTAATAATACATATATAATAATATTATAGGAAGGATAATATACAAATAAATATATATAAATGTTTTTGATCATAATATAAATACATATTTTATAATATTTTTATAATTATAATTATATATGAATGAACACTTTTTAATAATGTTTTTAATAATAATAATACATATATATTAATATTATAGTAAGGATAATATGCAAATAAATATTCACAGGTTTTTTTTATCATAATATAAATACATATTTTAAAGTTTTTTATAATAATAATTATATATGAATGAACACTTTTTAGTAATGTTTTTGTAATTAATAATACAAATATAATAATATTATAGAAACGATAATATGAAAATAAATAGTGACAGGTTTTTTTGATCATAATATAAATACATAGTTTAATGTTTTTTTATAATTATAATTATATATGAATGAACACTTTTTAATAATGTTTTTGTTATGAATAATACTTATATAATAATATTATAGTAAGGATAATATGCAATTAAATATTGACAGGTTTTTTTATCATAATATAAATACATATTTTATAATTTTTATATAAAAATAATTATATATGAATGAACACTTTTTAATGATATTTTTGTTATTAATAATACATATATAATAATATTATAGGAAGGATAATATACAAATAAATATATATAAATGTTTTTGATCATAATATAAATACATATTTTATAAAAATTTTTTAATAATAATTATATATGAATGAACACTTTTGAATAATGTTTTTGTTATTAATAATACATATATAATAATATTATAGGAAGAATAATATACAAATAAATATATATAAATGTTTTTGATCATAATATAAATACATATTTTATAATATTTTTATAATAATAATTATATATGAATGAACACTTTTTAATAATGTTTTTGTTATTAATAATACATATATAATAATATTATAGGAAGGATAATATGCAAATAAATATTCACAGGTTTTTTTATCATAATATAAATACATATTTTAAAGTTTTTTATAATAATAATAATATATGAATGAACACTTTTTAGTAATGTTTTTGTAATTAGTAATACAAATATAATAATATTATAGAAACGATAATATGCAAAAAAATATTGACAGGTTTTTTTGATCATAATATAAATACATAGTTTAAAGTTTTTTTATAATAATAATTATATATGAATGAACACTTTTTAGTAATGTTTTTGTAATTAATAATACAAATATAATAATATTATAGAAACGATAATATGCAAATAAATATTGACAGGTTTGTTTGATCATAATATAAATACATAGTTTAAAGTTTTTTATATTAATAATTATATATGAATGAACACTTTTTAGTAATGTTTTTGTAATTAATAATACAAATATAATAATATTATAGAAACGATAATATGAAAATAAATATTGACAGGTTTTTTTGATCATAATATAAATACATAGTTTAAAGTTTTTTTATAATTATAATTATATATGAATGAGAACTTTTTAATAATGTTTTTGTTATGAATAATACATATATAATAATATTATAGGAAGGATAATATACAAATAAATATATAAAAATGTTTTTGATCATAATATAAATACATATTTTATAATATTTTTATAATTATAATTATATATGAATGAACACTTTTTAATAATGTTTTTAATAATAATAATACATATATATTAATATTATAGTAAGGATAATATGCAATTAAATATTGACAGGTTTTTTTTTATCATAATATAAATACATATTTTATAATTTTTATATAAAAATAATTATATATGAATGAACACTTTTTAATGATGTTTTTGTTATTAATAATACATATATAATAATATTATAGGAAGGATAATATACAAATAAATATATATAAATGTTTTTGATCATAATATAAATACATATTTTATAATATTTTTATAATAATAATTATATATGAATGAACACTTTTTAATGATGTTTTTGTAATTAATAATACATATATAATAATATTATAGGAAGGATAATATGCAAATAAATATTCACAGTTTTTTTTTATCATAATATAAATACATATTTAAAATTTTTTATAATAATAATTATATATGAATGAACACTTTTTAGTAATGTTTTTGTAATTAATAATACAAATATAATAATATTATAGAAACGATAATATGAAAATAAATATTGACAGGTTTTTTTGATCATAATATAAATACATAGTTTAAAGTTTTTTTATAATTATAATTATATATGAATGAACACTTTTTAATAATGTTTTTGTTATGAATAATACATATATAATAATATTATAGGAAGGATAATATACAAATAAATATATATAAATGTTTTTGATCATAATATAAATACATATTTTATAATATTTTTTTAATTATAATTATATATGAATGAACACTTTTTAATAATGTTTTTAATAATAATAATACATATATATTAATATTATAGTAAGGATAATATGCAATTAAATATTGACAAGTTTTTTTTATCATAATATAAATACATATTTTATAATTTTTATATAACAATAATTATATATGAATAACACTTTTTAATGATGTTTTTGTTATTAATAATACATATATAATAATATTATAGGAAGGATAATATACAAATAAATATATATAAATGTTTTTGATCATAATATAAATACATATTTTATAATATTTTTATAATAATAATTATATATGAATGAACACTTTTGAATAATATTTTTGTTATTAATAATACATATATAATAATATTATAGGAAGGATAATATACAAATAAATATATATAAATGTTTTTGATCATAATATAAATACATATTTTATAATATTTTTATAATAATAATTATATATGAATGAACACTTTTTAATAATGTTTTTGTTATTAATAATACATATATAATAATATTATAGGAAGGATAATATGCAAATAAATATTCACAGGTTTTTTTATCATAATATAAATACATATTTTAAAGTTTTTTATAATAACAATAATGTATGAATGAACACTTTTTAGTAATGTTTTTGTAATTAATAATACAAATATAATAATATTATAGAAACGATAATATGCAAATAAATATTGACAGGTTTTTTTGATCATAATATAAATACATAGTTTAAAGTTTTTTTATAATAATAATTATATATGAATGAACACTTTTTAGTAATGTTTTTGTAATTAATAATACAAATATAATAATATTATAGAAACGATAATATGCAAATAAATATTGACAGGTTTTTTTGATCATAATATAAATACATAGTTTAAAGTTTTTTTATAATTATAATTATATATGAATGAACACTTTTTAATAATGTTTTTGTTATGAATAATACATATATAGTAATATTATAGGAAGGATAATATACAAATAAATATATATAAATGTTTTTGATCATAATATAAATACATATTTTATAATATTTTTATAATAATAATTATATATGAATGAACACTTTTTAATAATATTTTTGTTATTAATAATACATATATAATAATATTATAGGAAGGATAATATACAAATAAATATATATAAATGTTTTTGATCATAATATAAATACATATTTTATAATATTTTTATAATTATAATTATATATGATGAACACTTTTTAATAATGATTTTAATAATAATAATACATATATATTAATATTATAGTAAGGATAATATGCAATTAAATATTGACAGGTTTTTTTTATCATATTATAAATACATATTTTAAAATTTTTATATAAAAATAATTATATATGAATGAACAATTTTTAATGATGTTTTTGTAATTAATAATACATATATAATAATATTATAGGAAGGATAATATGCAAATAAATATTCACAGGTTTTTTTATCATAATATAAATACATATTTTAAAGTTTTTTATAATAATAATTATATATGAATGAACACTTTTTAGTAATGTTTTTGTAATTAATAATACAAATATAATAATATTATAGGAACGATAATATGAAAATAAATATTGACAGGTTTTTTTGATCATAATATAAATACATAGTTTAAAGTTTTTTTATAATTATAATTATATATGAATGAACACTTTTTAATAATGTTTTTGTTATGAATAATACATATATAATAATATTATAGGAAAGATAATATACAAATAAATATATAAAAATGTTTTTGATCATAATATAAATACATATTTTATAATATTTTTATAATTATAATTATATATGAATGAACACTTTTTAATAATGTTTTTAATAATAATAATACATATATATTAATATTATAGTAAGGATAATATGCAATTAAATATTGAAAGGTTTTTTTTTATCATAATATAAATACATATTTTATAATTTTTATATAAAAATAATTATATATGAATGAACACTTTTTATTGATGTTTTTTTTATTAATAATACATATATAATAATATTATAGGAAGGATAATATACAAATAAATATATATAAATGTTTTTGATCATAATATAAATACATATTTTATAATATTTTTATAATAATAATTATATATGAATAAACACTTTTGAATAATGTTTTTGTTATTAATAATACATATATAATAATATTATAGGAAGGATAATATACAAATAAATATATATAAATGTTTTTGATCATAATATAAATACATATTTTATAATATTTTTATAATAATAATTATATATGAATGAACACTTTTTAATAATGTTTTTGTTATTAATAATACATATATAATAATATTATAGGAAGGATAATATGCAAATAAATATTCACAGGTTTTTTTGATCATAATATAAATACATAGTTTAAAGTTTTTTTATAATAATAATTATATATGAATGAACACTTTTTAGTAATTTTTTTGTAATTAATAATACAAATATAATAATATTATAGAAACGATAATATGCAAATAAATATTGACAGGTTTTTTTGATCATAATATAAATACATAGTTTAAAGTTTTTTTATAATTATAATTATATATGAATGAACACTTTTTAATAATGTTTTTGTTATGAATAATACATATATAATAATATTATAGGAAGGATAATATACAAATAAATATATATAAATGTTTTTGATCATAATATAAATACATATTTTATAATATTTTTATAATAATAATAATATATGAATGAACACTTTTTAATAATGTTTTTGTTATGAATAATACATATATAATAATATTATAGGAAGGATAATATACAAATAAATATATATAAATGTTTTTAATCATAATATAAATACATATTTTATAATATTTTTATAATAATAATTATATATGAATGAACACTTTTTAATAATGTTTTTGTTATTAATAATACATATATAATAATATTATAGGAAGGATAATATACAAATAAATATATATAAATGTTTTTTAACATAATATAAATACATATTTTATAATATTTTTATAATTATAATTATATATGAATGAACACTTTTTAATAATGTTTTTAATAATAATAATACATATATATTAATATTATAGTAAGGATAATATGCAATTAAATATTGACAGGTTTTTTTTATCATAATATAAATACATATTTTAAAATTTTTATATAAAAATAATTATATATGAATGAACACTTTTTAATGATGTTTTTGTTATTAATAATACATATATATTAATATTATAGGAAGGATAATATACAAATAAATATATATAAATGTTTTTGATCATAATATAAATACATATTTTTAATATTTTTATAATAATAATTGTATATGAATGAATACTTTTGAATAATGTTTTTGTTATTAATAATACATATATAATAATATTATAGGAAGGATAATATACAAATAAATATATATAAATGTTTTTGATCATAATATAAATACATATTTTATAATATTTTTATAATAATAATTATATATGAATGAACACTTTTTAATAATGTTTTTGTTATTAATAATACATATATAATAATATTATAGGAAGAATAATATGCAAATAAATATTCACAGGTTTTTTTATCATAATATAAATACATATTTTAAAGTTTTTTATAATAATAATAATATATGAATGAACACTTTTTAGTAATGTTTTTGTAATTAATAATCCAAATATAATAATATTATAGAAACGATAACATGGAAATAAATATTGACAGGTTTTTTTGATCATAATATAAATACATAGTTTAAAGTTTTTTTATAATAATAATTATATATGAATGAACACTTTTTAGTAATGTTTTTGTAATTAATAATACAAATATAATAATATTATAGAAACGATAATATGCAAATAAATATTGACAGGTTTTTTTGATCATAATATAAATACATAGTTTAAAGTTTTTTTATAATTATAATTATATATGAATGAACACTTTTTAATAATGTTTTTGTTATGAATAATACATATATAATAATATTATAGGAAGGATAATATACAAATAAATATATATAAATGTTTTTGATCATAATATAAATACATATTTTATAATATTTTTATAATAATAATTATATATGAATGAACACTTTTTAATAATGTTTTTGTTATGAATAATAAATATATAATAATATTATAGGAAGGATAATATACAAATAAATATATATAAATGTTTTTGATCATAATATAAATACATATGTTATAATATTTTTATAATAATAATTATATATGAATGAACACTTTTTAATAATGTTTTTGTTATTAATAATACATATATAATGATATTATAGGAAGGATAATATACAAATAAATATATATAAATGTTTTTGATCATAATATAAATACATATTTTATAATATTTTTATAATTATAATTATATATGAATGAACACTTTTTAATAATGTTTTTAATAATAATAATACATATATATTAATATTATAGTAAGGATAATATGCAATTAAATATTGACAGGTTTTTTTTATCATAATATAAATACATATTTTAAAATTTTTATATAAAAATAATTATATATGAATGAACACTTTTTAATGATGTTTTTGTTATTAATAATACATATATAATAATATTATAGGAAGGATAATATACAAATAAATATATATAAATGTTTTTGATCATAATATAAATACATATTTTATAATATTTTTATAATAATAATTTTATATGAATGAACACTTTTGAATAATGTTTTTGTTATTAATAATACATATATAATAATATTATAGGAAGGATAATATACAAATAAATATATATAAATGTTTTTGATCATAATATAAATACATATTTTATAATATTTTTATAATAATAATTATATATGAATGAACACTTTTTAATAATGTTTTTGTTATTAATAATACATATATAATAATATTATAGGAAGAATAATATGCAAATAAATATTCACAGGTTTTTTTATCATAATATAAATACATATTTTAAAGTTTTTTATAATAATAATAATATATGAATGAACACTTTTTAGTAATGTTTTTGTAATTAATAATCCAAATATAATAATATTATAGAAACGATAACATGGAAATAAATATTGACAGGTTTTTTTGATCATAATATAAATACATAGTTTAAAGTTTTTTTATAATAATAATTATATATGAATGAACACTTTTTAGTAATGTTTTTGTAATTAATAATACAAATATAATAATATTATAGAAACGATAATATGCAAATAAATATTGACAGGTTTTTTTGATCATAATATAAATACATAGTTTAAAGTTTTTTTATAATTATAATTATATATGAATGAACACTTTTTAATAATGTTTTTGTTATGAATAATACATATATAATAATATTATAGGAAGGATAATATACAAATAAATATATATAAATGTTTTTGATCATAATATAAATACATATTTTATAATATTTTTATAATAATAATTATATATGAATGAACACTTTTTAATAATGTTTTTGTTATGAATAATAAATATATAATAATATTATAGGAAGGATAATATACAAATAAATATATATAAATGTTTTTGATCATAATATAAATACATATGTTATAATATTTTTATAATAATAATTATATATGAATGAACACTTTTTAATAATGTTTTTGTTATTAATAATACATATATAATGATATTATAGGAAGGATAATATACAAATAAATATATATAAATGTTTTTGATCATAATATAAATACATATTTTATAATATTTTTATAATTATAATTATATATGAATGAACACTTTTTAATAATGTTTTTAATAATAATAATACATATATATTAATATTATAGTAAGGATAATATGCAATTAAATATTGACAGGTTTTTTTTATCATAATATAAATACATATTTTAAAATTTTTATATAAAAATAATTATATATGAATGAACACTTTTTAATGATGTTTTTGTTATTAATAATACATATATAATAATATTATAGGAAGGATAATATACAAATAAATATATATAAATGTTTTTGATCATAATATAAATACATATTTTATAATATTTTTATAATAATAATTTTATATGAATGAACACTTTTGAATAATGTTTTTGTTATTAATAATACATATATAATAATATTATAGGAAGGATAATATACAAATAAATATATATAAATGTTTTTGATCATAATATAAATACATATTTTATAATATTTTTATAATAATAATTATATATGAATGAACACTTTTTAGTAATGTTTTTGTAATTAATAATACAAATATAATAATATTATAGAAACGATAATATGCAAATAGATATTGACAGGTTTTTTTGAACATAATATAAATACATAGTTTAAAGTTTTTTTATAATAATAATTATATATGAATGAACACTTTTTAGTAATGTTTTTGTAATTAATAATACAAATATAATAATATTATAGAAACGATAATATGCAAATAAATATTGACAGGTTTTTTGATCATAATATAAATACATAGTTTAAAGTTTTTTTATAATTATAATTATATATGAATGAACACTTTTTAATGATGTTTTTGTAATTAATAATACATATATAATAATATTATAGGAAGGATAATATGCAAATAAATATTCACAGGTTTTTTTTTTTTAAAAACATTATTAAAAAGTGTTCATTCATATATAATTATAATTATAAAAAAACTTTAAACTATGTATTTATATTATGATCAAAAAAACCTGTCAATATTTATTTTCATATTATCGTTTCTATAATATTATTATATTTGTATTATTAATTACAAAAACATTACTAAAAAGTGTTCATTCATATATAATTATTATTATAAAAAACTTTAAAATATGTATTTATATTATGATAAAAAAACCTGTGAATATTTATTTGCATATTATCCTTCCTATAATATTATTATATATGTATTATTATTTACAAAAACATCATTAAAAAGTGTTCATTCATATATAATTATTTTTATATAAAAATTTTAAAATATGTATTTATATTATGATAAAAAAAACCTGTCAATATTTAATTGCATATTATCCTTACTATAATATTAATATATATGTATTATTATTATTAAAAACATTATTAAAAAGTGTTCATTCATATATTATTATTATTACAAAAATATTATAAAATATGTATTTATAATATGATCAAAAACATTTATATATATTTATTTGTATATTATCCTTTCTATAATATTATTATATATGTATTATTCATAACAAAAACATTATTAAAAAGTGTTCATTCATATATAATTATAATTATAAAAAAACTTTAAACTATGTATTTATATTATGATCAAAAAACCTGTCAATATTTATTTGCATATTATCGTTTCTATAATATTATTATATTTGTATTATTAATTACAAAAACATTACTAAAAAGTGTTCATTCATATATAATTATTATTATAAAAAAACTTTAAACTATGTATTTATATTATGTTCAAAAAAACCTGTCAATATCTATTTGCATATTATCGTTTCTATAATATTATTATATTTGTATTATTAATTACAAAAACATTACTAAAAAGTGTTCATTCATATATAATTATTATTATAAAAATATTATAAAATATGTATTTATATTATGATCAAAAACATTTATATATATTTATTTGTATATTATCCTTCCAATAATATTATTATATATGTATTATTAATAACAAAAACATTATTCAAAAGTGTTCATTCATATAAAATTATTATTATAAAAATATTATAAAATATGTATTTATATTATGATCAAAAACATTTATATATATTTATTTGTATATTATCCTTCCTATAATATTATTATATATGTATTATTAATAACAAAAACATCATTAAAAAGTGTTCATTCATATATAATTATTTTTATATAAAAATTTTAAAATATGTATTTATATTATGATAAAAAAAACCTGTCAATATTTAATTGCATATTATCCTTACTATAATATTAATATATATGTATTATTATTATTAAAAACATTATTAAAAAGTGTTCATTCATATATAATTATAATTATAAAAATATTATAAAATATGTATTTATATTATGATCAAAAACATTTATATATATTTATTTGTATATTATCCTTCCTATAATATCATTATATATGTATTATTAATAACAAAAACATTATTAAAAAGTGTTCATTCATATATAATTATTATTATAAAAATATTATAAAATATGTATTTATATTATGATCAAAAACATTTATATATATTTATTTGTATATTATCCTTCCTATAATATTATTATATATTTATTATTCATAACAAAAACATTATTAAAAAGTGTTCATTCATATATAATTATTATTATAAAAATATTATAAAATATGTATTTATATTATGATCAAAAACATTTATATATATTTATTTGTATATTATCCTTCCTATAATATTATTATATATGTATTATTCATAACAAAAACATTATTAAAAAGTGTTCATTCATATATAATTATAATTATAAAAAAACTTTAAACTATGTATTTATATTATGATCAAAAAAACCTGTCAATATTTATTTGCATATTATCGTTTCTATAATATTATTATATTTGTATTATTAATTACAAAAACATTACTAAAAAGTGTTCATTCATATATAATTATTATTATAAAAAAACTTTAAACTATGTATTTATATTATGATCAAAAAAACCTGTTAATATTTATTTCCATGTTATCGTTTCTATAATATTATTATATTTGGATTATTAATTACAAAAACATTACTAAAAAGTGTTCATTCATATATTATTATTATTATAAAAAACTTTAAAATATGTATTTATATTATGATAAAAAAACCTGTGAATATTTATTTGCATATTATTCTTCCTATAATATTATTATATATGTATTATTAATAACAAAAACATTATTAAAAAGTGTTCATTCATTTATAATTATTATTATAAAAATATTATAAAATATGTATTTATATTATGATCAAAAACATTTATATATTTATTTGTATATTATCCTTCCTATAATATTATTATATATATATTATTAATAACAAAAACATTATTCAAAAGTGTTCATTCATATATAATTATTATTATAAAAATATTATAAAATATGTAATTATATTATGATCAAAAACATTTATATATATTTATTTGTATATTATCCTTCCTATAATATTATTATATATGTATTATTAATAACAAAAACATCATTAAAAAGTGTTCATTCATATATAATTATTTTTATATAAAAATTATAAAATATGTATTTATATTATTATAAAAAAAACCTGTCAATATTTAATTGCTTATTATCCTTACTATAATATTAATATATATGTATTATTATTATTAAAAACATTATTAAAAAGTGTTCATTCATATATAATTATAATTATAAAAATATTATAAAATATGTATTTATATTATGATCAAAAACATTTTTATAAATTTATTTGTATATTATCCTTCCTATAATATTATTATATATGTATTATTCATAACAAAAACATTATTAAAAAGTGTTCATTCATATATAAATATAATTATAAAAAAACTTTAAACTATGTATTTATATTATGATCAAAAAAACCTGTCAATATTTATTTTCATATTATTGTTTCTATAATATTATTATATTTGTATTAATAATTACAAAAACATTACTAAAAAGTGTTCATTCATATATAATTATTATTAAAAAAAAATTTAAAATATGTATTTATACTATGATAAAAAAAACCTGTGAATATTTATTTGCATTTTATCCTTCCTATAATATTATTATATATGTATTATTAATTACAAAAACATCATTAAAAAGTGTTCATTCATATATAATTATTTTTATATAAAAATTTTAAAATATGTATTTATATTATGATAAAAAAAACCTGTCAATATTTAATTGCATATTATCCTTACTATAATATTAATATATATGTATTATTATTATTAAAAACATTATTAAAAAGTGTTCATTCATATATAATTATAATTATAAAAATATTATAAAATATGTTTTTATATTATGATCAAAAACATTTATATATATTTATTTGTATATTATCCTTCCTATAATATTATTATATATGTATTATTCATAACAAAAACATTATTAAAAAGTGTTCATTCATATATAATTATAATTATAAAAAAACTTTAAACTATGTATTTATATTATGATCAAAAAAACCTGTCAATATTTATTTTCATATTATCGTTTCTATAATATTATTATATTTGTATTATTAATTACAAAAACATTACTAAAAAGTGTTCATTCATATATAATTATTATTATAAAAAACTTTAAAATATGTATTTATATTATGATAAAAAAACCTGTGAATATTTATTTGCATATTATCCTTCCTATAATATTATTATATATGTATTATTATTTACAAAAACATCATTAAAAAGTGTTCATTCATATATAATTATTTTTATATAAAAATTTTAAAATATGTATTTATATTATGATAAAAAAACCTGTCAATATTTAATTGCATATTATCCTTACTATAATATTAATATATATGTATTATTATTATTAAAAACATTATTAAAAAGTGTTCATTCATATATTATTATTATTACAAAAATATTATAAAATATGTATTTATAATATGATCAAAAACATTTATATATATTTATTTGTATATTATCCTTTCTATAATATTATTATATATGTATTATTCATAACAAAAACATTATTAAAAAGTGTTCATTCATATATAATTATAATTATAAAAAAACTTTAAACTATGTATTTATATTATGATCAAAAAACCTGTCAATATTTATTTGCATATTATCGTTTCTATAATATTATTATATTTGTATTATTAATTACAAAAACATTACTAAAAAGTGTTCATTCATATATAATTATTATTATAAAAAAACTTTAAACTATGTATTTATATTATGTTCAAAAAAACCTGTCAATATCTATTTGCATATTATCGTTTCTATAATATTATTATATTTGTATTATTAATTACAAAAACATTACTAAAAAGTGTTCATTCATATATAATTATTATTATAAAAATATTATAAAATATGTATTTATATTATGATCAAAAACATTTATATATATTTATTTGTATATTATCCTTCCTATAATATTATTATATATGTATTATTAATAACAAAAACATTATTCAAAAGTGTTCATTCATATAAAATTATTATTATAAAAATATTATAAAATATGTATTTATATTATGATCAAAAACATTTATATATATTTATTTGTATATTATCCTTCCTATAATATTATTATATATGTATTATTAATAACAAAAACATCATTAAAAAGTGTTCATTCATATATAATTATTTTTATATAAAAATTTTAAAATATGTATTTATATTATGATAAAAAAAACCTGTCAATATTTAATTGCATATTATCCTTACTATAATATTAATATATATGTATTATTATTATTAAAAACATTATTAAAAAGTGTTCATTCATATATAATTATAATTATAAAAATATTATAAAATATGTATTTATATTATGATCAAAAACATTTATATATATTTATTTGTATATTATCCTTCCTATAATATCATTATATATGTATTATTAATAACAAAAACATTATTAAAAAGTGTTCATTCATATATCATTATTATTATAAAAATATTATAAAATATGTATTTATATTATGATCAAAAACATTTATATATATTTATTTGTATATTATCCTTCCTATAATATTATTATATATTTATTATTCATAACAAAAACATTATTAAAAAGTGTTCATTCATATATAATTATTATTATAAAAATATTATAAAATATGTATTTATATTATGATCAAAAACATTTATATATATTTATTTGTATATTATCCTTCCTATAATATTATTATATATGTATTATTCATAACAAAAACATTATTAAAAAGTGTTCATTCATATATAATTATAATTATAAAAAAACTTTAAACTATGTATTTATATTATGATCAAAAAAACCTGTCAATATTTATTTGCATATTATCGTTTCTATAATATTATTATATTTGTATTATTAATTACAAAAACATTACTAAAAAGTGTTCATTCATATATAATTATTATTATAAAAAAACTTTAAACTATGTATTTATATTATGATCAAAAAAACCTGTCAATATTTATTTCCATGTTATCGTTTCTATAATATTATTATATTTGGATTATTAATTACAAAAACATTACTAAAAAGTGTTCATTCATATATTATTATTATTATAAAAAACTTTAAAATATGTATTTATATTATGATCAAAAACATTTATATATTTATTTGTATATTATCCTTCCTATAATATTATTATATATATATTATTAATAACAAAAACATTATTCAAAAGTGTTCATTCATATATAATTATTATTATAAAAATATTATAAAATATGTAATTATATTATGATCAAAAACATTTATATATATTTATTTGTATATTATCCTTCCTATAATATTATTATATATGTATTATTAATAACAAAAACATCATTAAAAAGTGTTCATTCATATATAATTATTTTTATATAAAAATTATAAAATATGTATTTATATTATTATAAAAAAAACCTGTCAATATTTAATTGCTTATTATCCTTACTATAATATTAATATATATGTATTATTATTATTAAAAACATTATTAAAAAGTGTTCATTCATATATAATTATAATTATAAAAATATTATAAAATATGTATTTATATTATGATCAAAAACATTTTTATAAATTTATTTGTATATTATCCTTCCTATAATATTATTATATATGTATTATTCATAACAAAAACATTATTAAAAAGTGTTCATTCATATATAAATATAATTATAAAAAAACTTTAAACTATGTATTTATATTATGATCAAAAAAACCTGTCAATATTTATTTTCATATTATTGTTTCTATAATATTATTATATTTGTATTATTAATTACAAAAACATTACTAAAAAGTGTTCATTCATATATAATTATTATTAAAAAAAAATTTAAAATATGTATTTATACTATGATAAAAAAAACCTGTGAATATTTATTTGCATTTTATCCTTCCTATAATATTATTATATATGTATTATTAATTACAAAAACATCATTAAAAAGTGTTCATTCATATATAATTATTTTTATATAAAAATTTTAAAATATGTATTTATATTATGATAAAAAAACCTGTCAATATTTAATTGCATATTATCCTTACTATAATATTAATATATATGTATTATTATTATTAAAAACATTATTAAAAAGTGTTCATTCATATATAATTATAATTATAAAAATATTATAAAATATGTTTTTATATTATGATCAAAAACATTTATATATATTTATTTGTATATTATCCTTCCTATAATATTATTATATATGTATTATTCATAACAAAAACATTATTAAAAAGTGTTCATTCATATATAATTATAATTATAAAAAAACTTTAAACTATGTATTTATATTATGATAAAAAAAACCTGTCAATATTTATTTTCATATTATCGTTTCTATAATATTATTATATTTGTATTATTAATTACAAAAACATTACTAAAAAGTGTTCATTCATATATAATTATTATTATAAAAATATTATAAAATATGTATTTATATTATGATAAAAAAAAACTGTGAATATTTATTTGCATATTATCCTTCCTATAATATTATTATATATGTATTATTAATTACAAAAACATCATTAAAAAGTGTTCATTCATATATAATTATTATTATAAAAATATTATAAAATATGTATTTATATTATGATCAAAAACATTTATATATATTTATTTGTATATTATCCTTCCTATAATATTATTATATATGTATTATTAATAACAAAAACATTATTCAAAAGTATTCATTCATATACAATTATTATTATAAAAATATTAAAAATATGTATTTATATTATGATCAAAAACATTTATATATATTTATTTGTATATTATCCTTCCTATAATATTATTATATATGTATTATTAATAACAAAAACATCATTAAAAAGTGTTCATTCATATATAATTATTTTTATATAAAAATTTTAAAATATGTATTTATATTATGATAAAAAAAACCTGTCAATATTTAATTGCATATTATCCTTACTATAATATTAATATATATGTATTATTATTATTAAAAACATTATTAAAAAGTGTTCATTCATATATAATTATAATTATAAAAATATTATAAAATATGTATTTATATTATGATCAAAAACATTTATATATATTTATTTGTATATTATCCTTCCTATAATATTATTATATATGTATTATTAATAACAAAAACATTATTAAAAAGTGTTCATTCATGTATAATTATTATTATAAAAATATTATAAAATATGTATTTATATTATGATTAAAAACATTTATATATATTTATTTGTATATTATCCTTCCTATAATATTATTATATATGTATTATTCATAACAAAAACATTATTAAAAAGTGTTCATTCATATATTATTATTATTATAAAAATATTATAAAATATGTATTTATATTATGATCAAAAACATTTATATATATTTATTTGTATATTATCCTTCCTATAATATTATTATATATGTATTATTCATAACAAAAACATTATTAAAAAGTGTTCATTCATATATAATTATAATTATAAAAAAACTTTTTTTTTGACATAAGACATAAGACATATTTTATTCATGAATTAAGTACAAATTATACAATGTACATCTCAATCGTCAAATACATTATAATGGTATAGTAGCATTTAAATCAAAACGAAAAATTATTTAAATAGTTAAATCTATTTTATTCTAAAGATTTAAACAAATAAGTCAAATAAAAATGCCATGTTGAATGAGATCAGGCAGACAGGAATTCTTCGGTACTGTAAAACTCACCTTCCACCAAATAATTTTTCAGTAGTTTCCCAAAACCAATAGAACCCAACCTTGAACTGCACTGCTTTACTTCTTCAGGAAGCCTATTAAAGAAAAATGGGCCCGAAAAATTTGCATTCCTTTCAGAAAGGGTCAGACGATGACATGGAGTACGAAGATCTTCTCCATGCCTAGTGGGGTATCTATGACATTGACCAACCGATGGAATATCCTTCAGATGATTTACTGCAGACATTATTGCTCTGTAGATGAATATAGAAGGCAAAGTTAAAATGTTGTTCTCCCGGAAGACTCCTCTGCATGAATGGAGTGGTGGTAAGCAATTGAGGATACGCACTGCCCTTTTTTGTACGGTAAAGACCTTATCACCATGGGAAGAACCACCCCAGACTTCAATACCATAAGTCATGACTGAGAAAAAACAACCATAGTAGACTGCAACTAACATTTCCCAGTCAAGAAGAGGTTGCAACGTCCTAAGTGCATGGCAGATGCGGTTCAACTTGCAACAAAGCTGTGATACATGATTGGACCATGACAACATTTTATCCACAGTTAGACCTAAAAATTTCACAACAGAGCACTCTTCTATCTCGAACTTATTCAACGAGACGGATTCAGGAATCTTATTGAGAGTTAGGAATTGCATGAAAACGGACTTATCGGAGTTAAGTCTAAGATTGTTCAGCGATAACCAACTTAAAAGTGAACTAACTGACTCTTCAACTCGAGATTGCAAATTGGAACATGGACCTCCAAACAGTAAGGTTGTGTCATCCGCATAGAATATTGATTTAGCTGAATGAAGATGTGCTGATAGATCATTAATATACACGATAAAAAGCAATGGTCCGAGAATACTACCCTGAGGAACCCCGAACTTGCATTCAGCGAGATGCGACCGAAATCCTGAAATCTCAACAAATTGCATTCTATTTGAAAGATACGATCGGAACCAAGCTAGTGGAACTCCTCGAACACCATATTTTTCCAGTTTCTCACAAAGAATATTGTGATTAACTGTATCGAAAGCTTTCGAAAGATCACAGAATACACTCAGGGCTGGTTTGCGCTGTTCAAGGTTGGATAATACATCCTGAACAAACTCAACAATTGCTTGAGTGGTTGAGCGACCCGCTCTGAAGCCATATTGGTTTTGAATGAGAATGTTATTCATGTCTAGATGATTCATTAACCTGGAATACATAACCTTCTCCATTACCTTTGATAAAGTGCAAAGAAGAGCAACCGGCCTATAGTTGTTAACATCGCATTTGTCACCTTTCTTGAAGACCGGGACAATCTTTGCTGTTTTGTAAATATCGGGGAAAATACCTGATGACATGGAAGCATTAAACAGATAAACTAAAGGGTCTAAAATGGATGTGTACATTTGCTTTAAAAGAGAGCTGGATATTTCGTCAGAGCCTGTAGATGTTTTTGATTTAAGCGATTGAATTGCTTGCTCTATCTCTCTGGAAGTAACTGGAGACAAAAACAAAGAATGCATTGGAGGGGTCTGCTGGACAAGATTGACTGCAGTAGACGATTCACCAAATGTAGATCCAACAAAAGAACCTGAGAAATGTTTCGAAAAAAGATTTACTACTTCAGAAGGTGACTGAACCAATGAATCCTGGGATTTTAAGATGGGAAAAGAAGAAGGTTTCAACTCACAGGTCTCTCTACGAACAATATGCCAAAGGGCCTTTTGCATGCAGTCAGCTTTCTCTAATTCACATGAGATATCTGTACGTTTTTCCTGAATCAAAAGCCTCCTGAACAGTTTTTTCCTCTCTTTCAAAAGTGCTTTCAAGGCTGGATCCTTAGTATTTCGCACGAGAATACCCAAATCGACATTACTATTGGCGAAATCTTTCAACTCCTTACTCAATGGTTTTTTGTTTCTCCCCCTTTTATTCTTAATTTTCTTTAAAGGAAATGATCTATTAAAACATGTTTGGACAATACCATGAAAAAATTCGAATTTACTGTTCACTTCATTGACCTGGTGTAATCTACTTCAATCTACCTGAGACAAAATGTCCTTAAAATTAGAAATATTACGTTTACAGAAGGATCGTTTCTTAACAAATAATTCTGTTGGTTTGCAATTGGTTCTTATTGATACTAGCTGAGAATCATGATCTGATAATGTGTTTATAAATGAACGACATGAAACTATTTCATTGTTTAAATTGGTAACAACATTGTCAAGGAGGGTTTCACTGGTGTCAGTGATTCTAGTGGCATGATTAACTAATTCACGTAAATTGAAAGATAAAAAGATATTTCTTAGCTTCTCAATGCTTGGATTAACAGAATTAAGAAAATCAATATTCCAATCTCCACACAGTACAATTAACATATTATTTTTCAATAGATGATGAATTAACTTTTCAAATGAGTTAATAAATTCTTGTTCATTATTGTGTGGAGGTCTGTACAAACAAACAATTAAAAAATTCAAGTCATCATTAAAAACAATACTATTTACAATTTTAATATTTACAACGCAAAACTCGAAGGAATTGGCTTTACATAGCTTCTGAACCATGTTATTTCTATAATTTGACACTTTAAGATTAAACATACTATGGTTGTTATAGTAGATACAAACCCCACCACCCAAACCTGAACCTCGACAAAATTTAGAGACACAAGTAAAATTAGGAACAATAAGAGGCTCGTCCTCATGCAGCCAGTGTTCCGAGAGACACAGTATGTCTGGAGGCTGGCTCCAGGAGGCGCAAAGCTCATCTATTTTGTGTCGTGCACTTCTTATGTTGAGATGGTAAATACAAAAATCAGTTGACGTTAATTTGTCGGGTTCAAGTCTGAGTCGAGTTCCCTTTCTAAAAAATGATTTTCAAACGGAGATTTTGCAATTGCTGGTAACGGTGGGAAGTCATCATTGGAAGAGAATGTGGACTCTCTGAAGGAACTATTGATGTTAGGGGGCTGGCTTTCTCTGAATGGCTCTGCTGATGATGGGGAGGAAGGTGAAGGCTGTGGTGAAGTTTGAGATGTCACATCAGGGTAAGGTTCAATAAGAGAGGTTGTGTTGAATAAGGCGTCTACGGCAGTAGGGGCACTTCTCTCAGCAGATGGACCACCTCTTCCAGCTTCACACGAAGGTGTAAGGAGACCATCTGTTAAAACCGGAGCTGGGGTAGATGACTGACTCTTGGCTCGCCTGATGAACTTGGTGAGGTGACTAGCTAAACTCTGTTTACCACGCCGGCTGTAGTGGAGTCCATGTCTTGTAAAATCCTGTCTCGTAAGGACGGTGTTGACATCATGATAATACAGTTTGAGGTTTCCAGTATAGGTTTTTATTGCATTTGCCAGAGTGTGGTTACTGAAGTATATGTTGTTATTGAGTGAGGAGTCATCGTAACGATAAGGCACACTGTTGATGAGGATGTTGGTTTTGAGTTTAAGTGAAAGGAGTGATCGTATTCCCTGTGAAATAGTAAGCTGGGATGGTTCTTTGTAATGCAGATCGTTTGTACCAGCCAAAATAATGATAAAGTCGTCTTCATTAAAATCCCTCACCATGCCCAGGCCGTCATGAATCACATGCTTCAGTTTGGCGCCTGATTTTGCATATACAAACACTTCATAGTCCTTCTCTAACTCCCCCAGGTAATTAGCAAACTCTTTTCCTTGGCTGTCAGCCAGTATTGTAATTCTCTTCCTTCTAGTTACAGAACTTTCAGTGGGATGCGCCTCAAATGTTACTGGCATCGATTCAGGTGTTGCCGGTCTGTGGACCTGAGCTTGGACTTGAACCAGGTGACCACAAGATTCAGATGGCGAGGATTCAGTTGCAAGAGCCGCAAACCTGTTGTTTACAATAGTCGAGTTTAATTGATCCGGAGTTTTACTTGGTTTAAAGGATTTTTTGGGGGTGATGAATTTTCTGTCTTTAGATAAGGTCGAAGATGGCAACTTGTTTTTTTCTTTTTCTTGTAGACGAAGATTATCAGATTGAATTAAATTTATTATTGCGTTTTTGTTTTTGATTTCTTCTTTCAGTTGACACAGAGACGCCTCCATCTTCTCTATCTGAAGTTTTAACTGCTTAATTTCTTGCTCAACGTTTTCTTCATAACATAAAGAGTTCTCAAAATTTTCTTTCCTTTTAAGCTTTTCACTTTCTAGAAGTCGTGTTAGTAGCTTATTTTCTTCCGAGAGCTGAGAAATATTTTCTTTTAGATCAATATTAACAGTCGTTGAAGCATCTAATTTATTAAGGACTCCAGTAATGTCAGGTATCAGGTCGACAATAGCATCACTGCTATATTTATCTGAAATTGCAGAGAGTGTCCCTCGAAGATTAACAGCAAAGTCGATTACTTCATCGTTAACTAGTTGTTCTTTTAAATTGCTGAGGTCTATCTTCGCTTCACGCAATAAATTACCACGTCCTCTGCGCGTCAAAGGTCCAGTCATTTTCTCAGCTCCTTCAAACTACTATCGGGCTGTGTGCAGTACAGTTGTGTGTTGCGGGACTGCCTATCTGTATTTGCAGGCGCAACGGTGATCATACGCAGAGTTCCAGCGATTGCTGAGAGATGTCGTGAGCGTGTACTTATGGCGTGTTACAAGCTCCCACAATATTTACCGCAGATTCCCTTGAGCTGCGAACCTGACTCTCTAATGCGCATGCGTGGATTTCGAATTTGAACTCAACGGCAATCTTGCTACAATAATATTGAAATCCTGTCTAACCTATCATAACGGTCAGAATTATTGCTCATTGATATTATTAATGTCTATTGAGAAAATAAGATTTGGCTAATGTATATCAAGATCTAAAAATAAGTAGCTAATACAGATCGTTGTTTACTCACTAAACTCGTCGTTGAATAGTAAAATAACTAAAAATTCCTTCAGCACATTAACTAGCAGACTAACAACGGTAGGTCAGGCCTACCACCACTGCCACCTACTACCACCACTACTACCACTTTAAACTATGTATTTATATTATGATCAAAAAAACCTGTCAATATTTATTTGCATATTATCGTTTCTATAATATTATTATATTTGTATTATTAATTACAAAAAAATTACTAAAAAGTGTTCATTCATATATAATTATTATTATAAAAAAACTTTAAACTATGTATTTATATTATGATCAAAAAAACCTGTGAATATTTATTTGCATATTATCCTTCCTATAATATTATTATATATGTATTATTAATAACAAAAACATTATTAAAAAGTGTTCATTCATATATAATTATTATTATAAAAATATTATAAAATATGTATTTATATTATGATCAAAAACATTTATATATATTTATTTGTATATTATCCTTCCTATAATATTATTATATATGTATTATTAATAACAAAAACATTATTCAAAAGTGTTTATTCATATATAATTATTATTATAAAAATATTATAAAATATGTATTTTTTTTAGATCAAAAACATTTATATATATTTATTTGTATATTATCCTTCCTATAATATTATTATATATGTATTATTAATAAAAAAAACATCATTAAAAAGTGTTCATTCATATATAATTATTTTTATATAAAAATTATAAAATATGTATTTATATTATGATAAAAAAAAACCTTTCAATATTTAATTGCATATTATCCTTACTATAATATTAATATATATGTATTATTATTATTAAAAACATTATTAAAAAGTGTTCATTCATATATAATTATAATTATAAAAATATTATAAAATATGTATTTATATTATGATCAAAAACATTTTTATATATTTATTTGTATATTATCTTTCCTATAATATTATTATATATGTATTATTCATAACAAAAACATTATTAAAAAGTGTTCATTCATATATAATTATAATTATAAAAAAACTTTAAACTATGTATTTATATTATGATCAAAAAAACCTGTCAATATTTATTTTCATATTATCGTTCCTATAATATTATTATATTTGTATTATTAATTAAAAAAACATTACTAAAAAGTGTTCATTCATATATAATTATTATTATAAAAAACTTTAAAATATGTATTTATATTATGATAAAAAAACCTGTGAATATTTATTTGCATATTATCCTTCCTATAATATTATTATATATGTATTATTAATTACAAAAACATCATTAAAAATTGTTCATTCATATATAATTATTTTTATATAAAAATTTTAAAATATGTATTTATAATATGATAAAAAAAACCTGTCAATATTTAATTGCATATTATCCTTACTTTAATATTAATATATATGTATTATTATTATTAAAATCATTATTAAAAAGTGTTCATCATATATAATTATAATTATAAAAATATTATAAAATATGTATTTATATTATGATCAAAAACATTTATATATATTTATTTGTATATTATCCTTCCTATAATATTATTATATATGTATTATTAATAACAAAAACATTATTAAAAAGTGTTCATTCATATATAATTATTATTATAAAAATATTATAAAATATGTATTTATATTATGATCAAAAACATTTATATATATTTATTTGTATATTATCCTTCCTATAATATTACTATATATGTATTATTCATAACAAAAACATTATTAAAAAGTGTTCATTCATATATAATTATAATTATAAAAAAACTTTAAACTATGTATTTATATTATGATCAAAAAAACCTGTCAATATTTATTTGCATATTATCGTTTCTATAATATTATTATATTTGTATTATTAATTACAAAAACATTACTAAAAAGTGTTCATTCATATATAATTATTATTATAAAAAAACTTTAAACTATGTATTTATATTATGATCAAAAAAACCTGTCAATATTTATTTGCATATTATCGTTTCTATAATATTATTATATTTGTATTATTAATTACAAAAACATTACTAAAAAGTGTTCATTCATATATAATTATTATTATAAAAAAACTTTAAACTATGTATTTATATTATGATCAAAAAAACCTGTGAATATTTATTTGCATATTATCCTTCCTATAATATTATTATATATGTATTATTAATAACAAAAACATTATTAAAAAGTGTTCATTCATATATAATTATTATTATAAAAATATTATAAAATATGTATTTATATTATGATCAAAAACATTTATATATATTTATTTGTATATTATCCTTCCTATAATATTATTATATATGTATTATTAATAACAAAAATATTATTCAAAAGTGTTCATTCATATATAATTATTATTATAAAAATATTATAAAATATGTATTTATATTATGATCAAAAACATTTATATATATTTATTTGTATATTATCCTTCCTATAATATTATTATATATGTATTATTAATAACAAAAACATCATTAAAAAGTGTTCATTCATATATAATTATTGTTATATAAAAATTATAAAATATGTATTTATATTATGATAAAAAAAACCTGTCAATATTTAATTGCATATTATCCTTACTATAATATTAATATATATGTATTATTATTATTAAAAACATTATTAAAAAGTGTTCATTCATATATAATTATAATTAAAAAAATATTATAAAATATGTATTTATATTATGATCAAAAACATTTTTATATATTTATTTGTATATTATCCTTCCTATAATATTATTATATATGTATTATTCATAACAAAAACATTATTAAAAATTGTTCATTCATATATAATTATAATTATAAAAAAACTTTAAACTATGTATTTATATTATGATCAAAATAACCTGTCAATATTTATTTTCATATTATCGTTTCTATAATATTATTATATTTGTATTATTAATTACAAAAACATTACTAAAAAGTGTTCATTCATATATAATTATTATTATAAAAAACTTTTAAATATGTATTTATATTATGATAAAAAAAAACTGTGAATATTTATTTGCATATTATCCTTCCTATAATATTATTATATATGTATTATTAATTACAAAAACATCATTAAAAAGTGTTCATTCATATATAATTATTATTATAAAAATATTATAAAATATGTATTTATATTATGATCAAAAAATTTATATATATTTATTTGTATATTATCCTTCCTATAATATTATTATATATGTATTATTAATAACAAAAACATCATTAAAAAGTGTTCATTCATATATAATTATTTTTATATAAAAATTATAAAATATGTATTTATATTATGATAAAAAAAAACCTGTCAATATTTAATTGCGTATTATCCTTACTATAATATTAATATATATGTATTATTATTATTAAAAACATTATTAAAAAGTGTTCATTCATATATAATTATAATTATAAAAATATTATAAAATATGTATTTATATTATGATCAAAAACATTTTTATATATTTATTTGTATATTATCCTTCCTATAATATTATTATATATGTATTATTCATAACAAAAACATTATTAAAAAGTTCTCATTCATATATAATTATAATTATAAAAAAACTTTAAACTATGTATTTATATTATGATCAAAAAAACCTGTCAATATTTATTTTCATATTATCGTTTCTATAATATTATTATATTTGTATTATTAATTACAAAAACATTACTAAAAAGTGTTCATTCATATATAATTATTAATATAAAAAACTTTAAACTATGTATTTATATTATGATCAAACAAACCTGTCAATATTTATTTGCATATTATCGTTTCTATAATATTATTATATTTGTATTATTAATTACAAAAACATTACTAAAAAGTGTTCATTTATATATAATTATTATTATAAAAATATTATAAAATATGTATTTATATTATGATCAAAAACATTTATATATATTTATTTGTATATTATCCTTCCTATAATATTATTATATATGTATTATTAATAACAAAAACATTATTCAAAAGTGTTTATTCATATAAAATTATTATTAAAAAAATATTATAAATATCCCTATATTCCCTAAATACATGTATTTATATTATGATCAAAAACATTTATATATATTTATTTGTATATTATCCTTCCTATAATATTATTATATATGTATTATTAATAACAAAAACATCATTAAAAAGTGTTCATTCATATATAATTATTTTTATATAAAAATTATAAAATATGTATTTATATTATGATAAAAAAACCTGTCAATATTTAATTGCATATTATCCTTACTATAATATTATTATATAAGTATTATTCATAACAAAAACATTATTAAAAAGTGTTCATTCATATATAATTATAATTATAAAAAAACATTAAACTATGTATTTATATTATGATCAAAAAAACCTGTCACTATTTATTTTCATATTATCGTTTCTATAATATTATTATATTTGTATTAATTATTACAAAAACATTACTAAAAAGTGTTCATTCATATATAATTATTATTATAAAAAACTTTAAAATATGTATTTATATTATGATAAAAAAAACCTGTGAATATTTATTTGCATATTATCCTTACTATAATATTAATATATATGTATTATTATTATTAAAAACATTATTAAAAAGTGTTCATTCATATATAATTATAATTATAAAAATATTATAAAATATGTATTAATATTATGATCAAAAACATTTATATATATTTATTTGTATATTATCCTTCCTATAATATTATTATATATGTATTATTAATAACAAAAACATTATTAAAAAGTGTTCATTCATATATAATTATAATTATAAAAAAACTTTAAACTATGTATTTATATTATGATCAAAAAAACCTGTCAATATTTATTTTCATATTATCGTTTCTATAATATTATTATATTTGTATTATTAATTACAAAAACATTACTAAAAAGTGTTCATTCATATATAATTATTATTATAAAAAACTTTTAAATATGTATTTATATTATGATAAAAAAAAACTGTGAATATTTAATTGCATATTATCCTTACTATAATATTAATATATATGTATTATTATTATTAAAAACATTATTAAAAAGTGTTCATTCATATATAATTATAATTAAAAAAATATTATAAAATATGTATTTATATTATGATCAAAAACATTTTTATATATTTATTTGTATATTATCCTTCCTATAATATTATTATATATGTATTATTCATAACAAAAACATTATTAAAAAGTGTTCATTCATATATAATTATAATTATAAAAAAACTTTAAACTATGTATTTATATTATGATCAAAAAAACCTGTCAATATTTATTTTCATATTATCGTTTCTATAATATTATTATATTTGTATTATTAATTACAAAAACATTACTAAAAAGTGTTCATTCATATATAATTATTATTATAAAAAACTTTTAAATATGTATTTATATTATGATAAAAAAAAACTGTGAATATTTATTTGCATATTATCCTTCCTATAATATTATTATATATGTATTATTAATTACAAAAACATCATTAAAAAGTGTTCATTCATATATAATTATTATTATAAAAATATTATAAAATATGTATTTATATTATGATCAAAAACATTTATATATATTTATTTGTATATTATCCTTCCTATAATATTATTATATATGTATTATTAATAACAAAAACATCATTAAAAAGTGTTCATTCATATATAATTATTTTTATATAAAAATTATAAAATATGTATTTATATTATGATAAAAAAAAAACCTGTCAATATTTAATTGCATATTATCCTTACTATAATATTAATATATATGTATTATTATTATTAAAAACATTATTAAAAAGTGTTCATTCATATATAATTATAATTATAAAAATATTATAAAATATGTATTTATATTATGATCAAAAACATTTTTATATATTTATTTGTATATTATCCTTCCTATAATATTATTATATATGTATTATTCATAACAAAAACATTATTAAAAAGTTCTCATTCATATATAATTATAATTATAAAAAAACTTTAAACTATGTATTTATATTATGATCAAAAAAACCTGTCAATATTTATTTTCATATTATCGTTTCTATAATATTATTATATTTGTATTATTAATTACAAAAACATTACTAAAAAGTTTTCATTCATATATAATTATTAATATAAAAAACTTTAAACTATGTATTTATATTATGATCAAACAAACCTGTCAATATTTATTTGCATATTATCGTTTCTATAATATTATTATATTTGTATTATTAATTACAAAAACATTACTAAAAAGTGTTCATTCATATATAATTATTATTATAAAAAAACTTTAAACTATGTATTTATATTATGATCAAAAAAACCTGTCAATATTTTTTTGCATATTATCGTTTCTATAATATTATTATATTTGTATTACTAATTACAAAAACATTACTAAAAAGTGTTCATTCATATATTATTATTATTATAAAAAACTTTAAAATATGTATTTATATTATGATAAAAAAAACCTGTGAATATTTATTTGCATATTATCCTTCCTATAATATTATTATATATGTATTATTAATAACAAAAACATTATTAAAAAGTGTTCATTCATATATAATTATTATTATAAAAATATTATAAAATATGTATTTATATTATGATCAAAAACATTTATATATATTTATTTGTATATTATCCTTCCCATAATATTATTATATTATGTATTATTAATAACAAAAACATTATTCAAAAGTGTTCATTCATATATCATTATTATTAAAAAATTTTATAAAATATGTATTTATATTATGATCAAAAACATTTATATATATTTATTTGTATATTATCCTTCCTATAATATTATTATATATGTATTATTAATAACAAAAACATCATTAAAAAGTGTTCATTCATATATAATTATTTTTATATAAAAATTATAAAATATGTATTTATATTATGATAAAAAAACCTGTCAATATTTAATTGCATATTATCCTTACTATAATATTATTATATAAGTATTATTCATAACAAAAACATTATTAAAAAGTGTTCATTCATATATAATTATAATTATAAAAAATCATTAAACTATGTATTTATATTATGATCAAAAAAACCTGTCAATATTTATTTTCATATTATCGTTTCTATAATATTATTATATTTGTATTATTAATTACAAAAACATTACTAAAAAGTGTTCATTCATATATAATTATTATTATAAAAAACTTTAAAATATGTATTTATATTATGATAAAAAAAACCTGTGAATATTTATTTGCATATTATCCTTACTATAATATTAATATATATGTATTATTATTATTAAAAACATTATTAAAAAGTGTTCATTCATATATAATTATAATTATAAAAATATTATAAAATATGTATTTATATTATGATCAAAAACATTTATATATATTTATTTGTATATTATCCTTCCTATAATATTATTATATATGTATTATTAATAACAAAAACATTATTAAAAAGTGTTCATTCATATATAATTATAATTATAAAAAAACTTTAAACTATGTATTTATATTATGATCAAAAAAACCTGTCAATATTTATTTTCATATTATCGTTTCTATAATATTATTATATTTGTATTATTAATTACAAAAACATTACTAAAAAGTGTTCATTCATATATAATTATTATTATAAAAAACTTTTAAATATGTATTTATATTATGATAAAAAAACTGTGAATATTTATTTGCATATTATCCTTCCTATAATATTATTATATATGTATTATTAATTACAAAAACATCATTAAAAAGTGTTCATTCATATATAATTATTATTATAAAAATATTATAAAATATGTATTTATATTATGATCAAAAACATTTATATATATTTATTTGTATATTATCCTTCCTATAATATTATTATATATGTATTATTAATAACAAAAACATTATTCAAAAGTATTCATTCATATAAAATTATTATTATAAAAATATTATAAAATATGTATTTATATTATGATCAAAAACATTTATATATATTTATTTGTATATTATCCTTCCTATAATATTATTATATATGTATTATTAATAACAAAAACATCATTAAAAAGTGTTCATTCATATATAATTATTTTTATATAAAAATTTTAAAATATGTATTTATATTATGATAAAAAAAACCTGTCAATATTTAATTGCATATTATCCTTCCTATAATATTATTATATATGTATTATTAATTACAAAAACATCATTAAAAAGTGTTCATTCATATATAATTATAATTATAAAAATATTATAAAATATGTATTTATATTATGATCAAAAACATTTATATATATTTATTTGTAAATTATCCTTCCTATAATATTATTATATATGTATTATTAATAACAAAAACATTATTAAAAAGTGTTCATTCATATATAATTATAATTATAAAAAAACTTTAAACTATGTATTTATATTATGATCAAAAAAACCTGTCAATATTTATTTGCATATTATCGTTTCTATAATATTATTATATTTGTATTATTAATTACAAAAACATTACTAAAAAGTGTTCATTCATATATAATTATTAATATAAAAAAACTTTAAACTATGTATTTATATTATGATAAAAAAAACCTTTGAATATTTATTTGCATATTATCCTTTCTATAATATTATTATATATGTATTATTAATAACAAAAACATTATTAAAAAGTTTTCATTCATATATAATTATTATTATAAAAATATTATAAAATATGTATTTATATTATGATCAAAAACATTTATATATATTTATTTGTAAATTATCCTTCCTATAATATTATTATATATGTATTATTAATAACAAAAACATTATTCAAAAGTGTTCATTCATATATAATTATTATTATAAAAATATTATAAAATATGTATTTATATTATGATCAAAAACATTTATATATATTTATTTGTATATTATCCTTCCTATAATATTATTATATATGTATTATTAATAACAAAAACATCATTAAAAAGTGTTCATTCATATATAATTATTTTTATATAAAAATTATAAAATATGTATTTATATTATGATAAAAAAAAAACTTGTCAATATTTAATTGCATATTATCCTTACTATAATATTAATATATATGTATTATTATTATTAAAAACATTATTAAAAAGTGTTCATTCATATATAATTATAATTATAAAAATATTATAAAATATGTATTTATATTATGATCAAAAACATTTTTATATATTTATTTGTATATTATCCTTCCTATAATATTATTATATATGTATTATTCATAACAAAAACATTATTAAAAAGTGTTCATTCATATATAATTATAATTATAAAAAAACTTTAAACTATGTATTTATATTATGATCAAAAAACCTGTCAATATTTATTTTCATATTATCGTTTCTATAATATTATTATATTTGTATTATTAATTACAAAAACATTACTAAAAAGTGTTCATTCATATATAATTATTATTATAAAAAACTTTTAAATATGTATTTATATTATGATAAAAAAACTGTGAATATTTATTTGCATATTATCCTTCCTATAATATTATTATATATGTATTATTAATTACAAAAACATCATTAAAAAGTGTTCATTCATATATAATTATTATTATAAAAATATTATAAAATATGTATTTATATTATGATCAAAAACATTTATATATATTTATTTGTATATTATCCTTCCTATAATATTATTATATATGTATTATTAATAACAAAAACATTATTCAAAAGTATTCATTCATATAAAATTATTATTATAAAAATATTATAAAATATGTATTTATATTATGATCAAAAACATTTATATATATTTATTTGTATATTATCCTTCCTATAATATTATTATATATGTATTATTAATAACAAAAACATCATTAAAAAGTGTTCATTCATATATAATTATTTTTATATAAAAATTTTAAAATATGTATTTATATTATGATAAAAAAAACCTGTCAATATTTAATTGCATATTATCCTTCCTATAATATTATTATATATGTATTATTAATTACAAAAACATCATTAAAAAGTGTTCATTCATATATAATTATAATTATAAAAATATTATAAAATATGTATTTATATTATGATCAAAAACATTTATATATATTTATTTGTAAATTATCCTTCCTATAATATTATTATATATGTATTATTAATAACAAAAACATTATTAAAAAGTGTTCATTCATATATAATTATAATTATAAAAAAACTTTAAACTATGTATTTATATTATGATCAAAAAAACCTGTCAATATTTATTTGCATATTATCGTTTCTATAATATTATTATATTTGTATTATTAATTACAAAAACATTACTAAAAAGTGTTCATTCATATATAATTATTAATATAAAAAAACTTTAAACTATGTATTTATATTATGATAAAAAAAACCTTTGAATATTTATTTGCATATTATCCTTTCTATAATATTATTATATATGTATTATTAATAACAAAAACATTATTAAAAAGTTTTCATTCATATATAATTATTATTATAAAAATATTATAAAATATGTATTTATATTATGATCAAAAACATTTATATATATTTATTTGTAAATTATCCTTCCTATAATATTATTATATATGTATTATTAATAACAAAAACATTATTCAAAAGTGTTCATTCATATATAATTATTATTATAAAAATATTATAAAATATGTATTTATATTATAATCAAAAACATTTATATATATTTATTTGTATATTATCCTTCCTATAATATTATTATATATGTATTATTCATAACAAAAACATTATTAAAAAGTGTTCATTCATATATAATTATAATTATAAAAAAAACTTTAAACTATGTATTTATATTATGATCAAAAAAACCTGTCAATATTTATTTGCATATTATCGTTTCTATAATATTATTATATTTGTATTATTAGTTACAAAAACATTACTAAAAAGTGTTCATTCATATATAATTATTATTATAAAAAAACTTTAAACTATGTATTTATATTATGATCAAAAAAACCTGTCAATATTTATTTGCATATTATCGTTTCTATAATATTATTATATTTGTATTATTAATTACAAAAACATTACTAAAAAGTGTTCATTCATATATTATTATTATTATAAAAAACTTTAAAATATGTATTTATATTATGATAAAAAAACCTGTGAATATTTATTTGCATATTATCCTTCCTATAATATTATTATATATGTATTATTAATAACAAAAACATTATTAAAAAGTGTTCATTCATATATAATTATTATTATAAAAAACTTTAAAATATGTATTTATATTATGATAAAAAAACCTGTCAATATTTAATTGCATATTATCCTTACTATAATATTATTATATAAGTATTATTCATAACAAAAACATTATTAAAAAATGTTCATTCATATATAATTATAATTATAAAAAAACTTTAAACTATGTATTTATATTATGATCAAAAAAACCTGTCAATATTTATTTTCATATTATCGTTTCTATAATATTATTATATTTGGATTATTAATTACAAAAACATTACTAAAAAGTGTTCATATATTATTATTATTATAAAAAACTTTAAAATATGTATTTATATTATGATAAAAAAACCTGTCAATATTTAATTGCATATTATCCTTACTATAATATTATTATATAAGTATTATTCATAACAAAAACATTATTAAAAAGTGTTCATTCATATATAATTATAATTATAAAAAAACTTTAAACTATGTATTTATATTATGATCAAAAAAACCTGTCAATATTTATTTTCATATTATCGTTTCTATAATATTATTATATTTGTATTATTAATTACAAAAACATTACTAAAAAGTGTTCATTCATATATAATTATTATTATACAAAACTTTAAAATATGTATTTATATTATGATAAAAAAACCTGTGAATATTTATTTGCATATTATCCTTCCTATAATATTATTATATATGTATTATTAATTACAAAAACATCATTAAAAAGTGTTCATTCATATAAAATTATTTTTATATAAAAATTTTAAAATATGTATTTATATTATGATCAAAAACATTTATATATATTTATTTGTATATTATCCTTCCTATAATATTATTATATATGTATTATTCATAACAAAAACATTATTAAAAAGTGTTCATTCATATATAATTATAATTATAAAAAAACTTTAAACTATGTATTTATATTATGATTAAAAAAAACCTGTCAATATTTATTTGCATATTATCGTTTCTATAATATTATTATATTTGGATTAATAATTACAAAAACATTACTAAAAAGTGTTCATATATTATTATAATTATAAAAAACTTTAAAATATGTATTTATATTATGATAAAAAAACCTGTGAATATTTATTTGCATATTATCCTTCCTATAATATTGTTATATATGTATTATTAATAACATAAACATTATTAAAAAGTGTTCATTCATATATAATTATTATTATAAAAATATTATAAAATATGTATTTATATTATGATCAAAAACATTTATATATATTTATTTGTATATTATCCTTCCTATAATATTATTATATATGTATTATTAATAACAAAAACATTATTCAAAAGTGTTCATTCATATATAATTATTATTATAAAAATATTATAAAATATGTATTTATATTATGATCAAAAACATTTATATATATTTATTTGTATATTATCCTTCCTATAATATTATTATATATGTATTATTAATAACAAAAACATCATTAAAAAGTGTTCATTCATATATAATTATTTTTATATAAAAATTATAAAAAATATGTATTTATATTATGATAAAAAAAACCTGTCAATATTTAATTGCATATTATCCTTACTATAATATTAATATATATGTATTATTATTATTAAAAACATTATTAAAAAGTGTTCATTCATATATAATTATAATTATAAAAATATTATAAAATATGTATTTATATTATGATCAAAAACATTTTTATATATTTATTTGCATATTATCCTTCCTATAATATTATTATATATGTATTATTAATTACAAAAACATCATTAAAAAGTGTTCATTCATATATAATTATTAATATAAAAAAACTTTAAACTATGTATTTATATTATGATAAAAAAAACCTTTGAATATTTATTTGCATATTATCCTTTCTATAATATTATTATATATGTATTATTAATAACAAAAACATGATTAAAAAGTTTTCATTCATATATAATTATTATTATAAAAATATTATAAAATATGTATTCATATTATGATCAAAAACATTTATATATATTTATTTGTATATTATCCTTCCTATAATATTATTATATATGTATTATTAATAACAAAAACATCATTAAAAAGTGTTCATTCATATATAATTATTTTTATATAAAAATTATAAAATATGTATTTATATTATGATAAAAAAACCTGTCAATATTTAATTGCATATTATCCTTACTATAATATTATTATATAAGTATTATTCATAACAAAAACATTATTAAAAAGTGTTCATTCATATATAATTATAATTATAAAAAAACATTAAACTATGTATTTATATTATGATCAAAAATACCTGTCAATATTTATTTTCATATTATCGTTTCTATAATATTATTATATTTGTATTATTAATTTCAAAAACATTACTAAAAAGTGTTCATTCATATATAATTATTATTATAAAAAACTTTAAAATATGTATTTATATTATGATAAAAAAAACCTGTGAATATTTATTTGCATATTATCCTTACTATAATATTAATATATATGTATTATTATTATTAAAAACATTATTAAAAAGTGTTCATTCATATATAATTATAATTATAAAAATATTATAAAATATGTATTTATATTATGATCAAAAACATTTATATATATTTATTTGTATATTATCCTTCCTATAATATTATTATATATGTATTATTAATAACAAAAACATTATTAAAAAGTGTTCATTCATATATAATTATAATTATAAAAAAACTTTAAACTATGTATTTATATTATGATCAAAAAAACCTGTCAATATTTATTTTCATATTATCGTTTCTATAATATTATTATATTTGTATTATTAATTACAAAAACATTACTAAAAAGTGTTCATTCATATATAATTATTATTATAAAAAACTTTTAAATATGTATTTATATTATGATAAAAAAAAACTGTCAATATTTAATTGCATATTATCCTTACTATAATATTAATATATATGTATTATTATTATTAAAATCATTATTAAAAAGTGTTCATCATATATAATTATAATTATAAAAATATTATAAAATATGTATTTATATTATGATCAAAAACATTTATATATATTTATTTGTATATTATCCTTCCTATAATATTATTATATATGTATTATTAATAACAAAAACATTATTAAAAAGTGTTCATTCATATATAATTATTATTATAAAAATATTATAAAATATGTATTTATATTATAATCAAAAACATTTATATATATTTATTTGTATATTATCCTTCCTATAATATTATTATATATGTATTATTCATAACAAAAACATTATTAAAAAGTGTTCATTCATATATAATTATAATTATAAAAAAAACTTTAAACTATGTATTTATATTATGATCAAAAAAACCTGTCAATATTTATTTGCATATTATCGTTTCTATAATATTATTATATTTGTATTATTAGTTACAAAAACATTACTAAAAAGTGTTCATTCCTATATAATTATTATTATAAAAAAACTTTAAACTATGTATTTATATTATGATCAAAAAAACCTGTCAATATTTATTTGCATATTATCGTTTCTATAATATTATTATATTTGTATTATTAATTACAAAAACATTACTAAAAAGTGTTCATTCATATATTATTATTATTATAAAAAACTTTAAAATATGTATTTATATTATGATAAAAAAACCTGTGAATATTTATTTGCATATTATCCTTCCTATAATATTATTATATATGTATTATTAATAACAAAAACATTATTAAAAAGTGTTCATTCATATATAATTATTATTATAAAAAACTTTAAAATATGTATTTATATTATGATAAAAAAACCTGTCAATATTTAATTGCATATTATCCTTACTATAATATTATTATATAAGTATTATTCATAACAAAAACATTATTAAAAAATGTTCATTCATATATAATTATAATTATAAAAAAACTTTAAACTATGTATTTATATTATGATCAAAAAAACCTGTCAATATTTATTTTCATATTATCGTTTCTATAATATTATTATATTTGTATTATTAATTACAAAAACATTACTAAAAAGTGTTCATTCATATATAATTATTATTATAAAAAAACTTTAAACTATGTATTTATATTATGATCAAAAAAACCTGTCAATATTTATTTGCATATTATCGTTTCTATAATATTATTATATTTGGATTATTAATTACAAAAACATTACTAAAAAGTGTTCATATATTATTATTATTATAAAAAACTTTAAAATATGTATTTATATTATGATAAAAAAACCTGTCAATATTTAATTGCATATTATCCTTACTATAATATTATTATATAAGTATTATTCATAACAAAAACATTATTAAAAAGTGTTCATTCATATATAATTATAATTATAAAAAAACTTTAAACTATGTATTTATATTATGATCAAAAAAACCTGTCAATATTTATTTTCATATTATCGTTTCTATAATATTATTATATTTGTATTATTAATTACAAAAACATTACTAAAAAGTGTTCATTCATATATAATTATTATTATACAAAACTTTAAAATATGTATTTATATTATGATAAAAAAACCTGTGAATATTTATTTGCATATTATCCTTCCTATAATATTATTATATATGTATTATTAATTACAAAAACATCATTAAAAAGTGTTCATTCATATAAAATTATTTTTATATAAAAATTTTAAAATATGTATTTATATTATGATCAAAAACATTTATATATATTTATTTGTATATTATCCTTCCTATAATATTATTATATATGTATTATTCATAACAAAAACATTATTAAAAAGTGTTCATTCATATATAATTATAATTATAAAAAAACTTTAAACTATGTATTTATATTATGATTAAAAAAAACCTGTCAATATTTATTTGCATATTATCGTTTCTATAATATTATTATATTTGGATTAATAATTACAAAAACATTACTAAAAAGTGTTCATATATTATTATAATTATAAAAAACTTTAAAATATGTATTTATATTATGATAAAAAAACCTGTGAATATTTATTTGCATATTATCCTTCCTATAATATTGTTATATATGTATTATTAATAACATAAACATTATTAAAAAGTGTTCATTCATATATAATTATTATTATAAAAATATTATAAAATATGTATTTATATTATGATCAAAAACATTTATATATATTTATTTGTATATTATCCTTCCTATAATATTATTATATATGTATTATTAATAACAAAAACATTATTCAAAAGTGTTCATTCATATATAATTATTATTATAAAAATATTATAAAATATGTATTTATATTATGATCAAAAACATTTATATATATTTATTTGTATATTATCCTTCCTATAATATTATTATATATGTATTATTAATAACAAAAACATCATTAAAAAGTGTTCATTCATATATAATTATTTTTATATAAAAATTATAAAAAATATGTATTTATATTATGATAAAAAAAACCTGTCAATATTTAATTGCATATTATCCTTACTATAATATTAATATATATGTATTATTATTATTAAAAACATTATTAAAAAGTGTTCATTCATATATAATTATAATTATAAAAATATTATAAAATATGTATTTATATTATGATCAAAAACATTTTTATATATTTATTTGCATATTATCCTTCCTATAATATTATTATATATGTATTATTAATTACAAAAACATCATTAAAAAGTGTTCATTCATATATAATTATTAATATAAAAAAACTTTAAACTATGTATTTATATTATGATAAAAAAAACCTTTGAATATTTATTTGCATATTATCCTTTCTATAATATTATTATATATGTATTATTAATAACAAAAACATGATTAAAAAGTTTTCATTCATATATAATTATTATTATAAAAATATTATAAAATATGTATTCATATTATGATCAAAAACATTTATATATATTTATTTGTATATTATCCTTCCTATAATATTATTATATATGTATTATTAATAACAAAAACATCATTAAAAAGTGTTCATTCATATATAATTATTTTTATATAAAAATTATAAAATATGTATTTATATTATGATAAAAAAACCTGTCAATATTTAATTGCATATTATCCTTACTATAATATTATTATATAAGTATTATTCATAACAAAAACATTATTAAAAAGTGTTCATTCATATATAATTATAATTATAAAAAAACATTAAACTATGTATTTATATTATGATCAAAAATACCTGTCAATATTTATTTTCATATTATCGTTTCTATAATATTATTATATTTGTATTATTAATTTCAAAAACATTACTAAAAAGTGTTCATTCATATATAATTATTATTATAAAAAACTTTAAAATATGTATTTATATTATGATAAAAAAAACCTGTGAATATTTATTTGCATATTATCCTTACTATAATATTAATATATATGTATTATTATTATTAAAAACATTATTAAAAAGTGTTCATTCATATATAATTATAATTATAAAAATATTATAAAATATGTATTTATATTATGATCAAAAACATTTATATATATTTATTTGTATATTATCCTTCCTATAATATTATTATATATGTATTATTAATAACAAAAACATTATTAAAAAGTGTTCATTCATATATAATTATAATTATAAAAAAACTTTAAACTATGTATTTATATTATGATCAAAAAAACCTGTCAATATTTATTTTCATATTATCGTTTCTATAATATTATTATATTTGTATTATTAATTACAAAAACATTACTAAAAAGTGTTCATTCATATATAATTATTATTATAAAAAACTTTTAAATATGTATTTATATTATGATAAAAAAAAACTGTGAATATTTATTTGCATATTATCCTTCCTATAATATTATTATATATGTATTATTAATTACAAAAACATCATTAAAAAGTGTTCATTCATATATAATTATTATTATAAAAATATTATAAAATATGTATTTATATTATGATCAAAAACATTTATATATATTTATTTGTATATTATCCTTCCTATAATATTATTATATATGTATTATTAATAACAAAAACATTATTCAAAAGTATTCATTCATATAAAATTATTATTATAAAAATATTATAAAATATGTATTTATATTATGATCAAAAACATTTATATATATTTATTTGTATATTATCCTTCCTATAATATTATTATATATGTATTATTAATAACAAAAACATCATTAAAAAGTGTTCATTCATATATAATTATTTTTATATAAAAATTTTAAAATATGTATTTATATTATGATAAAAAAAACCTGTCAATATTTAATTGCATATTATCCTTACTATAATATTAATATATATGTATTATTATTATTAAAAACATTATTAAAAAGTGTTCATTCATATATAATTATAATTATAAAAATATTATAAAATATGTATTTATATTATGATCAAAAACATTTATATATATTTATTTGTATATTATCCTTCCTATAATATTATTATATATGTATTATTAATAACAAAAACATTATTAAAAAGTGTTCATTCATATATAATTATAATTATAAAAAAACTTTAAACTATGTATTTATATTATGATCAAAAAAACCTGTCAATATTTATTTGCATATTATCGTTTCTATAATATTATTATATTTGTATTATTAATTACAAAAACATTACTAAAAAGTGTTCATTCATATATAATTATTAATATAAAAAAACTTTAAACTATGTATTTATATTATGATAAAAAAAACCTTTGAATATTTATTTGCATATTATCCTTTCTATAATATTATTATATATGTATTATTAATAACAAAAACATGATTAAAAAGTTTTCATTCATATATAATTATTATTATAAAAATATTATAAAATATGTATTCATATTATGATCAAAAACATTTATATATATTTATTTGTAAATTATCCTTCCTATAATATTATTATATATGTATTATTAATAACAAAAACATTATTCAAAAGTGTTCATTCATATATAATTATTATTATAAAAATATTATAAAATATGTATTTATATTATGATCAAAAACATTTATATATATTTATTTGTATATTATCCTTCCTATAATATTATTATATATGTATTATTTATAACAAAAACATCATTAAAAAGTGTTCATTCATATATAATTATTTTTATATAAAAATTATAAAATATGTATTTATATTATGATAAAAAAAAAACTTGTCAATATTTAATTGCATATTATCCTTACTATAATATTAATATATATGTATTATTATTATTAAAAACATTATTAAAAAGTGTTCATTCATATATAATTATAATTATAAAAATATTATAAAATATGTATTTATATTATGATCAAAAACATTTTTATATATTTATTTGTATATTATCCTTCCTATAATATTATTATATATGTATTATTCATAACAAAAACATTATTAAAAAGTGTTCATTCATATATAATTATAATTATAAAAAAACTTTAAACTATGTATTTATATTATGATCAAAAAAACCTGTCAATATTTATTTTCATATTATCGTTTCTATAATATTATTATATTTGTATTATTAATTACAAAAACATTACTAAAAAGTGTTCATTCATATATAATTATTATTATAAAAAACTTTAAAATATGTATTTATATTATGATAAAAAAAACCTGTCAATATTTAATTGCATATTATCCTTACTATAATATTAATATATATGTATTATTATTATTAAAATCATTATTAAAAAGTGTTCATCATATATAATTATAATTATAAAAATATTATAAAATATGTATTTATATTATGATCAAAAACATTTATATATATTTATTTGTATATTATCCTTCCTATAATATTATTATATATGTATTATTAATAACAAAAACATTATTAAAAAGTGTTCATTCATATATAATTATTATTATAAAAATATTATAAAATATGTATTTATATTATAATCAAAAACATTTATATATATTTATTTGTATATTATCCTTCCTATAATATTATTATATATGTATTATTCATAACAAAAACATTATTAAAAAGTGTTCATTCATATATAATTATAATTATAAAAAAACTTTAAACTATGTATTTATATTATGATCAAAAAAAACCTGTCAATATTTATTTGCATATTATCGTTTCTATAATATTATTATATTTGTATTATTAATTACAAAAACATTACTAAAAAGTGTTCATTCATATATAATTATTATTATAAAAAAACTTTAAACTATGTATTTATATTATGATCAAAAAAACCTGTCAATATTTATTTGCATATTATCGTTTCTATAATATTATTATATTTGTATTATTAATTACAAAAACATTACTAAAAAGTGTTCATTCATATATTATTATTATTATAAAAAACTTTAAAATATGTATTTATATTATGATAAAAAAACCTGTGAATATTTATTTGCATATTATCCTTCCTATAATATTATTATATATGTATTATTAATAACAAAAACATTATTAAAAAGTGTTCATTCATATATAATTATTATTATAAAAAACTTTAAAATATGTATTTATATTATGATAAAAAAACCTGTCAATATTTAATTGCATATTATCCTTACTATAATATTATTATATAAGTATTATTCATAACAAAAACATTATTAAAAAATGTTCATTCATATATAATTATAATTATAAAAAAACTTTAAACTATGTATTTATATTATGATCAAAAAAACCTGTCAATATTTATTTTCATATTATCGTTTCTATAATATTATTATATTTGTATTATTAATTACAAAAACATTACTAAAAAGTGTTCATTCATATATAATTATAATTATAAAAAAACTTTAAACTATGTATTTATATTATGATCAAAAAAACCTGTCAATATTTATTTTCATATTATCGTTTCTATAATATTATTATATTTGTATTATTAATTACAAAAACATTACTAAAAAGTGTTCATTCATATATAATTATTATTATACAAAACTTTAAAATATGTATTTATATTATGATAAAAAAACCTGTGAATATTTATTTGCATATTATCCTTCCTATAATATTATTATATATGTATTATTAATTACAAAAACATCATTAAAAAGTGTTCATTCATATAAAATTATTTTTATATAAAAATTTTAAAATATGTATTTATATTATGATCAAAAACATTTATATATATTTATTTGTATATTATCCTTCCTATAATATTATTATATATGTATTATTCATAACAAAAACTATTAAAAAGTGTTCATTCATATATAATTATAATTATAAAAAAACTTTAAACTATGTATTTATATTATGATTAAAAAAAACCTGTCAATATTTATTTGCATATTATCGTTTCTATAATATTATTATATTTGGATTATTAATTACAAAAACATTACTAAAAAGTGTTCATATATTATTATAATTATAAAAAACTTTAAAATATGTATTTATATTATGATAAAAAAACCTGTGAATATTTATTTGCATATTATCCTTCCTATAATATTGTTATATATGTATTATTAATAACAAAAACATTATTAAAAAGTGTTCATTCATATATAATTATTATTATAAAAATATTATAAAATATGTATTTATATTATGATCAAAAACATTTATATATATTTATTTGTATATTATCCTTCCTATAATATTATTATATATGTATTATTAATAACAAAAACATTATTCAAAAGTGTTCATTCATATATAATTATTATTATAAAAATATTATAAAATATGTATTTATATTATGATCAAAAACATTTATATATATTTATTTGTATATTATCCTTCCTATAATATTATTATATATGTATTATTAATAACAAAAACATCATTAAAAAGTGTTCATTCATATATAATTATTTTATATAAAAATTATAAAAAATATGTATTTATATTATGATAAAAAAAAACCTGTCAATATTTAATTGCATATTATCCTTACTATAATATTAATATATATGTATTATTATTATTAAAAACATTATTAAAAAGTGTTCATTCATATATAATTATAATTATAAAAATATTATAAAATATGTATTTATATTATGATCAAAAACATTTTTATATATTTATTTGTATATTATCCTTCCTATAATATTATTATATATGTATTTTTCATAACAAAAACATTATTAAAAAGTGTTCATTCATATATAATTATAATTATAAAAAAACTTTAAACTATGTATTTATATTATGATCAAAAAAACCTGTCAATATTTATTTTCATATTATCGTTTCTATAATATTATTATATTTGTATTATTAATTACAAAAACATTACTAAAAAGTGTTCATTCATATATAATTATTATTATAAAAAACTTTTAAATATGTATTTATATTATGATAAAAAAAAACTGTGAATATTTATTTGCATATTATCCTTCCTATAATATTATTATATATGTATTATTAATTACAAAAACATCATTAAAAAGTGTTCATTCATATATAATTATTATTATAAAAATATTATAAAATATGTATTTATATTATGATCAAAAACATTTATATGTATTTATTTGTATATTATCCTTCCTATAATATTATTATATATGTATTATTAATAACAAAAACATCATTAAAAAGTGTTCATTCATATATAATTATTTTTATATAAAAATTATAAAATATGTATTTATATTATGATAAAAAAAAACCTGTCAATATTTAATTGCATATTATCCTTACTATAATATTAATATATATGTATTATTATTATTAAAAACATTATTAAAAAGTGTTCATTCATTTATAATTATAATTATAAAAATATTATAAAATATGTATTTATATTATGATCAAAAACATTTTTATATATTTATTTGTATATTATCCTTCCTATAATATTATTATATATGTATTATTCATAACAAAAACATTATTAAAAAGTGTTCATTCATATATAATTATAATTATAAAAAAACTTTAAACTATGTATTTATATTATGATCAAAAAAACCTGTCAATATTTATTTTCATATTATCGTTTCTATAATATTATTATATTTGTATTATTAATTACAAAAACATTACTAAAAAGTGTTCATTCATATATAATTATTATTATAAAAAACTTTTAAATATGTATTTATATTATGATAAAAAAAACCTGTGAATATTTATTTGCATATTATCCTTCCTATAATATTATTATATATGTATTATTAATTACAAAAACATCATTAAAAAGTGTTCATTCATATAAAATTATTTTTATATAAAAATTTTAAAATATGTATTTATATTATGATAAAAAAAACCTGTCAATATTTAATTGCATATTATCCTTACTATAATTTTAATATATATGTATTATTATTATTAAAAACATTATTAAAAAGTGTTCATTCATATATAATTATAATTATAAAAATATTATAAAATATGTATTTATATTATGATCAAAAACATTTATATATATTTATTTGTAAATTATCCTTCCTATAATATTATTATATATGTATTATTCATAACAAAAACATTATTAAAAAGTGTTCATTCATATATAATTATAATTATAAAAAAACTTTAAACTATGTATTTATATTATGATCAAAAAAACCTGTGAATATTTATTTGCATATTATCCTTCCTATAATATTATTATATATGTATTATTAATAACAAAAACATTATTAAAAAGTGTTCATTCATATATAATTATTATTATAAAAATATTATAAAATATGTATTTATATTATGATCAAAAACATTTATATATATTTATTTGTATATTATCCTTCCTATAATATTATTATATATGTATTATTAATAACAAAAACATTATTCAAAAGTGTTCATTCATATATAATTATTATTATAAAAATATTATAAAATATGTATTTATATTATGATCAAAAACATTTATATATATTTATTTGTATATTATCCTTCCTATAATATTATTATATATGTATTATTAATAACAAAAACATCATTAAAAAGTGTTCATTCATATATAATTATTTTTATATAAAAATTATAAAATATGTATTTATATTATGATAAAAAAAACCTGTCAATATTTAATTGCATATTATCCTTACTATAATATTATTATATATGTATTATTCATAACAAAAACATTATTAAAAAGTTTTCATTCATATATAATTATAATTATAAAAAAACTTTAAACTATGTATTTATATTATGATCAAAAAAACCTGTCAATATTTATTTTCATATTATCGTTTCTATAATATTATTATATTTGTATTATTAATTACAAAAACATTACTAAAAAGTGTTCATTCATATATAATTATTATTATAAAAAACTTTTAAATATGTATTTATATTATGATAAAAAAAACCTGTGAATATTTATTTGCATATTATCCTTCCTATAATATTATTATATATGTATTATTAATTACAAAAACATCATTAAAAAGTGTTCATTCATATAAAATTATTTTTATATAAAAATTTTAAAATATGTATTTATATTATGATAAAAAAAACCTGTCAATATTTAATTGCATATTATCCTTACTATAATTTTAATATATATGTATTATTATTATTAAAAACATTATTAAAAAGTGTTCATTCATATATAATTATAATTATAAAAATATTATAAAATATGTATTTATATTATGATCAAAAACATTTATATATATTTATTTGTATATTATCCTTCCTATAATATTATTATATATGTATTATATATAACAAAAACATTATTAAAAAGTGTTCATTCATATATAATTATAATTATAAAAAAACTTTAAACTATGTATTTATATTATGATCAAAAAAACCTGTCAATATTTATTTTCATATTATCGTTTCTATAATAATATTATATTTGTATTATTAATTACAAAAACATTACTAAAAAGTGTTCATTCATATATAATTATTATTAAAAAAAACTTTAAAATATGTATTTATATTATGAAAAAAAAAACCTGTGAATATTTATTTGCATATTATCCTTCCTATAATATTATTATATATGTATTATTAATTACAAAAACATCATTAAAAAGTGTTCATTCATATATAATTATTTTTATATAAAAATTTTAAAATATGTATTTATAATATGATAAAAAAAACCTGTCAATATTTAATTGCATATTATCCTTACTATAATATTAATATATATGTATTATTATTATTAAAATCATTATTAAAAAGTGTTCATTCATATATAATTATAATTATAAAAATATTATAAAATATGTATTTATATTATGATCAAAAACATTTATATATATTTATTTGTATATTATCCTTCCTATAATATTATTATATATGTATTATTAATAACAAAAACATTATTAAAAAGTGTTCATTCATATATAATTATTATTATAAAAATATTATAAAATATGTATTTATATTATGATCAAAAACATTTATATATATTTATTTGTATATTATCCTTCCTATAATATTATTATATATGTATTATTCATAACAAAAACATTATTAAAAAGTGTTCATTCATATATAATTATAATTATAAAAAAACTTTAAACTATGTATTTATATTATGATCAAAAAAACCTGTCAATATTTATTTGCATATTATCGTTTCTATAATATTATTATATTTGTATTATTAATTACAAAAACATTACTAAAAAGTGTTCATTCATATATAATTATTATTATAAAAAAACTTTAAACTATGTATTTATATTATGATCAAAAAAACCTTTCAATATTTATTTGCATATTATCGTTTCTATAATATTATTATATTTGTATTATTAATTACAAAAACATTACTAAAAAGTGTTCATTCATATATATAATTATTATTATAAAAATATTATAAAATATGTATTTATATTATGATCAAAAACATTTATATATATTTATTTGTATATTATCCTTCCTATAATATTATTATATATGTATTATTAATAACAAAGCATCATTAAAAAGTGTTCATTCATATATAATTATTTTTATATAAAAATTTTAAAATATATATTTATATTATGATAAAAAAACCTGTCAATATTTAAGTGCATATTATCCTTACTATAATATTAATATATATGTATTATTATTATTAAACACATTATTAAAAAGTGTTCATTCATATATAATTATAATTATAAAAATATTATAAAATATGTATTTATATTATGATCAAAAACATTTATATATATTTATTTGTATATTATCCTTCCTATAATATTATTATATAAGTATTATTTATAACAAAAACATTATTAAAAAGTGTTCATTCATATATAATTATAATTATAAAAAAACTTTAAACTATGTATTTATATTATGATCAAAAAAACCTGTCAATATTTATTTTCATATTATCGTTTCTATAATATTATTATATTTGTATTATTAATTACAAAAACATTACTAAAAAGTGTTCATTCATATATAATTATTATTATAAAAAACTTTAAAATATGTATTTATATTATTATAAAAAAAACCTGTCAATATTTATTTTCATATTATCGTTTCTATAATATTATTATATTTGTATTATTAATTACAAAAACATTACTAAAAAGTGTTCATTCATATATAATTATTATTATAAAAAACTTTAAAATATGTATTTATATTATGATAAAAAAAACCTGTGAATATTTATTTGCATATTATCCTTCCTATAATATTATTATATATGTATTATTAATTACAAAAACATCATTAAAAAGTGTTCATTCATATATAATTATTTTTATATAAAAATTTTAAAATATGTATTTATATTATGATAAAAAAAACCTGTCAATATTTAATTGCATATTATCCTTACTATAATATTAATATATATGTATTATTATTATTAAAAACATTATTAAAAAGTGTTCATTCATATATAATTATAATTATAAAAATATTATTAAATATGTATTTATATTATGATCAAAAACATTTATATATATTTATTTGTATATTATCCTTCCTATAATATTATTATATATGTATTATTCATAACAAAAACATTATTAAAAAGTGTTCATTCATATATTATTATTATTATAAAAATATTATAAAATATGTATTTATATTATGATCAAAAAAATTTATATATATTTATTTGTATATTATCCTTCCTATAATATTATTATATATGTATTATTCATAACAAAAACATTATTAAAAAGTGTTCATTCATATATAATTATAATTATAAAAAAACTTTAAACTATGTATTTATATTATGATCAAAAAAACCTGTCAATATTTATTTGCATATTATCGTTTCTATAATATTATTATATTTGTATTATTAATTACAAAAACATTACTAAAAAGTGTTCATTCATATATAATTATTATTATAAAAAAACTTTAAACTATGTATTTATATTATGATCAAAAAAAACCTGTCAATATTTATTTGCATATTATCGTTTCTATAATATTATTATATTTGTATTATTAATTACAAAAACATTACTAAAAAGTGTTCATTCATATATTATTATTATTATAAAAAACTTTAAAATATGTATTTATATTATGATAAAAAAACCTGTGAATATTTATTTGCATATTATCCTTCCTATAATATTATTATATATGTATTATTAATAACAAAAACATTATTAAAAAGTGTTCATTCATATATAATTATAATTATAAAAATATTATAAAATATGTATTTATATTATGATCAAAAACATTTTTATATATTTATTTGTATATTATCCTTCCTATAATATTACCACAAATACACAATAAGGGTTCTCACTCAAATAATATTCAATGATAAGGCTCAATTAATTAGCAAAATTAAAATTACTAACTAATATCTATGTACACAACCACTAAATAAATTAGGGTTCACAACGCACCACGCTGTAACAGAAAACAGGTTAGGCCTACCCAACCGACTATAAAATCACAGCAGGTCTGCCTAAAACTCTGCTCAACAGTTCAGGTCCGCAGCCAATCTGCACAAATAAAATTATTTTGTTCGGGCGCCGTTAATACGTCAGCAACTCAGCACCACTGCCAACCATAGTCCCTGTTCGCAGGCGCCATCTTGCGACGAAATTTTCTGCACTGGAAAAAATATATTAATTAAAAGTGCAGCAGTCGCAACCGTTTGCCGGGGATAGCTCAGCCTACAATGGCTGGGTAAAGTTCCAGGGTCTGCGATAAGGTCGGGGAAATCACTAGGCTAATAGCCGGGTCTAACCGGTATAGGACTGGCTCATACACGGGCACTGTGAACAAGTCAAAAACAAGTCACAAAACAAACGTGCAATAATCACTACCAGGCCTACGCCGATTCTCCACACTCCTAGGGGGTCGTTGCTGACTACGCAACTCGGGCTTCGTCCTAACTATCCAATAGTTAAGCCCAGAGTGCCTAAAACACAGTGAGTTACACGACGACTTGCCAATAAAAACCACAACGTGAGTTATCAAAAGGCGGGGTCTACTAGGCCACTATAATCCAATACACAACTCTAATGCCCAAGCTAAGAATCAATCAGTTCACTCAATAATCGTACCACATAATAATATACAAGTACACTATAGGTAGAGTGACTACGCCACGAATAGCTGGTCTCAATAAATACCAAGCCAGACAGGCAAAACTAAATGGCAATTGCACTATTAAAATATTGAGCTACTTAGTAGCAGATAAATAACTGTTAAATACGTTCCAAACACTAGATAAATATATTATCTGATAGCCGGTACTCCGCTATCCAAGCTACCGAGATAACGTGTTGGACTACCAAACAAGCTGTTCAGGTTAAATTAAAATAATCAAATGAATAAACAATAACAACCCTACTACTGCTACTGCCAACTTTATGTTACTTAGCTGGGCTTCTGTTAATAGGCTAATAAAACTAGCTACTAGCCTACTGGCCTCGTGCTTCCAACTACGCACGCTAAATCGTGCAGCCTAGGTTTGTCGGGCCTCAGAGTTATTAGTAATATAACTAACTCTAGGTACAACGCAAAATAATAACTACTACAGCCAATTAAATTATATTATTTCGCTCTAGGGACGAACACATTGAAGCACTCTGCCATAAGCTAAGCACCGCAATTTTTGCACTGAGAAGAACAATAGCTGTGAGCACAGAAGAGGCGGCACTAACAGCATACTATGCCCTTCTTGAGAGTATTCTCTGTTATGGCATTGTGGTGTGGGGTGGATCGTCGGCACAGAACCTTAACAGAGTTCTCATCATGCAAAAGAGGGCTGTTCGAACCCTGACTGGCATTGAGACAACAGATAGTTGCAGACCACAGTTTAGGAGGTTAAAAATCCTGACCGTAGTCAACCTCTTCATACTACGGACTCTTACCATTGTCGACTCTTCCAGGACCTGTCGTCATCAGGAGGTGCACTCATACAACACAAGACAAAGAAATGATTACAACCTTCCTGCTCACAACACAAGGCTCTATGAAGAGAAACCCTCATACATGCGTGCCAAGTTTTTTAACGTCCTTCCCGTCCACTTGAAGTCTCTTCAACCCAGAAAACTGAAGAAAGAACTAAAGTGCTGGCTGTTACATAGACCATTTTATAGTCTGAATGAGTATTTGTCTTGGCAAGAACTTGAATAAATCATCACTGCAAGAACTCTGATAAGCTATTTTTTATTCTTAAAAAATAACAATTTGTTTTGACTTTTATATAGCAATTGCACAATTCTGTATTGACGCCCTTTCAATCTTAAAGATTGTAAATAAAGTATTCTTGTATCTTGTATCTTGTATCTCTAGCACCTGCCCAGAACCGTCAGGAATACACTTTAATATTATTCCTGACTAATATAAATCCTAACTACCGTCAGGCTTCTAACTCTCGCAATAAAACCAGATATTAATATTATCAAACTAATAATATCAAGTCGTCCACTCACCACAAGTGGGTCAGTACCCAACTTACACCAACACTCGGCGCGATCACACCACCAGCATACTCCGACACCACTGTCACGTACACCACTGGACGTCTCACTAGACACACGCTCGCTCTTCACTGCACGGGATCCACGACTCGAATGTCTCTGTCCTAGGCTATCCTGAAGATCTAGGATATCCCAGGCTTATCGGCACTGATAAGCAGGGTCAAAGGGCGCTCGCTAGCCTCGCTGCCGCCGCTCACTCACCTCATCAATCGGTGCGCGGCCAAATAGCAAATAATTACCCCCCTAGGAAAAATAACTCGTTACACTTTTAGCGGCAGTAGTGTTACAGTTGACTTTGATTTTAGCGTATTGTGGTGTAATTCTCTTCTTGATGCATTCTTTGTTTGAAGTAAATATCTGCAATCTTCATGGAAAACTTGATTCTTGTATCCCTATATTTTGCTGCTAATTTTGCTTGACTAGCTTCACTAAATAACTTCTTGATCAGCATTGTACGTGTTATTAAATTTACGGAAAGTAAATAAAAGAAACGTCTTATAACACTTAAAACATATATTTACGCTTATACTGTTACTCACAAGACGGTAAATATACAAAAAAGGTGGTAAGTAGTGATCGATTTCGATTGGACACTCCAATCATCATCAGACCCAATAGGCGAATGACAAGAATCTTGAATGGCGTCCCTACTTATACCCTATTGGCTACCGGAAGCACCGGCCAATACATTTTTATAAGTGCAACTGGAATCAAAATGTATTTGTTCATTAATCAACTTATTTCTATCTTTACATTTTTCCTTATAAATATACAATTCTTCCCAAGCATTCATTACATATCCTTTCTTACAATTCTTTAAAATATCTAGACTATCCTCCATTTTTCCTAGTGAGTGCCCATTTTGTAACAGGTGTTGTGCGACATTTGATCTTTCCGGTTTGTTGTTCCTCCATGCAGATATGTGGTTTTTGAAGCGATAACGAAGTTCACAGTCTGTCCAATGTAGAAGCTATCACAATCGTCACAATTGATTTTATATATGCCTGAAGTGTCGAATTTGTTACAATCTTCTATTTTTGGATGCAGTATTTTACTCATGGTGTTCTGAGTCCTGTAGGCTATTGAAACTCCGTATTTCTTGAATCTGTTAGCAGTCCTTTGTGTTGTAGTCCCCGTGTAGCTAAATGTGATATATCTAGTGTTTTCCTCTTTTATCTCTTCTAATGTTGTTCTGCTGTGTAGTGTATTCTGTCTATCGATTTTCCTCCTCGTCTTCCTTGCGATGTCCTCTATCGTCTTGGTCCGAAATCCATTCACTTGAGCGATCTTCTTAATGGTGTCCAGTTCTTTTTTCCTATTGGTTTGGCTAAGTGGGATCTTATAGGCTCGGTACAGCATAGATCTAAAGGCTGCGGTCTTGTGGATTGTCGGATGGATAGACTTGTTGTTGATTGTAGTGTCCGTTTGCGTAGGTTTCCTGTAGATGTCAAACTCTATCTTGCTGTCTTTTCTCTCTAATGTGAGGTCCAGGAATTTGATCTTTTTGTTTTCTTCAAACTCGTTAGTAAAGGTGAGGTTCGGGTGGTGGTTGTTTAGTGTCTGCATCATCGTTTCGTGCTCCTGCTCCTGGGCTTGTCTGAAGATAACAAGAATGTCGTCTACATATCTAACATACAGTTTTACATCATGATTTTTTCTTAAATTCGTTAACATTTCTTTTTCCTGATGCTGTAAAAATATTTCTGACAAAATTGCCGAAAGTGGACTTCCCATAGCTAAACCATCTGTTTGTTCGTAAAATCTATTGTTGAATCAAAAATAATTTTGCTTCAAAACAGTCACAAGTAATTTTACAATCTGATTGACATATTCATCGTCTAAACTATTCTGTAAAAGCCTACATTTAACAAGATCTACAGTTTCGGATACAGGAATGTTTGTGTACAGATTTGCGATATCAAATGAGACTAGCCTACTATTCGAATCTATATCTATGTTCTTGACACGTTCAACAAATTCATACCTATTCTTTACATTGTATACATGTTCTAATTCTAAATCATTGCTGAGCTTACTTGCTAACAATTTTGAAACATTGTAGGTAGGAGCACATTTAAAGTTAACTAATGGTCTGATGGGTACATTCTTCTTGTGTATTTTTGGGATCCCTTTCATCACGGGCGCTTTAGAATTTAGGATGTTCATCTTCTGTCGACATTCTTCGGGAATCACTCTGGTGCATCTCTTCACGACGTCGGACAGCTCTCTTTGGTACTTCTGCGTTGGATCCTTTTTCAGCTCTTTGAAGTTATTTTCTTTGATGAAATCTTCCGTCTTCTTTATATATTCTTCTTTTCCGAGCACTACAATGGCGTTGCTTTTGTCTGCTTTCACAACGATTGAGCTATTCTCTTCCAGTTTCTTCTTTATTTTGCTGCACGTCTTCAGTTCTTAATTTCTGCTGGGATCTATGTGTCCTTGGCTGGTGAAATCGTTGGCTGTTACTTCCTTCCGAACGGCATAATGGTCTACGTCTCTGAGTGATTTTACATTTGCTTCAACTTCAGTAGCTAGTAGTTCGTTTTCGCCCTTCTTCTTCATTGGGAAATTGTACTTCATTCCGTAGTTCAGTATTTTCGTTTCTTCTTCACTGAATTGAATGTCTGTAAGGTTGATGACTCTCTTCTGGAATTTGTGTTCTGTACTGGTCCTATCCAAGTCTTTATTAGGTGTATTCTTCTCTACGAGTTTGTCTAATTTGTAGTTTATCCGTAAATATTTCCTGTCCATGGCATCTTCAACCTCTTCACTGACGACTTCGTGTAGTAAATTCCATGCTATTAGTCCGTATGATCTCAAAAATTGTAGGTAGATGTCGTAGGCAATCTGGTTCAGTTCTTCTTTTTCACAGTAAAGTTGTTTGATCATATTTTGGATGAATAATACCTCTCCTTGTTCCTTGGTTCTTTTAGCGGCAGTAGTGTTACAGTTGACTTTGATTTTAGCGTATTGTGGTGTAATTCTCTTCTTGATGCATTCTTTGTTTGAAGTAAATATCTGCAATCTTCATGGAAATCTTGATTCTTGTATCCCTATATTTTGCTGCTAATTTTGCTTGACTAGCTTCACTAAATAACTTCTTGATCAGCATTGTACGTGTTATTAAATTTACTTAAAGTAAATAAAAGAAACGTCTTAAAACACTTAAAACATATATTTACGCTTATACTGTTACTCACAAGACGGTAAATTTACAAAAAAGGTGGTAAGTGGTGATCGATTTCGATTGGACACTCCAATCATCATCAGACCCAATAGGCGAATGACAAGAATCTTGAATGGCGTCCCTACTTATACCCTATTGGCTACCGGAAGCACCGGCCAATACATTTTTATAAGTGCAACTGGAATCAAAATGTATTTGTTCATTAATCAACTTATTTCTATCTTTACATTTTTCCTTATAAATATACAATTCTTCCCAAGCATTCATTACATATCCTTTCTTACAATTCTTTAAAATATCTAGACTATCCTCCATTTTTCCTAGTGAGTGCCCATTTTGTAACAGGTGTTGTGCGACATTTGATCTTTCCGGTTTGTTGTTCCTCCATGCAGATATGTGGTTTTTGAAGCGGTTAACGAAGTTCACAGTCTGTCCAATGTAGAAGCTATCACAATCGTCACAATTGATTTTATATATGCCTGAAGTGTCGAATTTGTTACAATCTTCTATTTTTGGATGCAGTATTTTACTCATGGTGTTCTGAGTCCTGTAGGCTATTGAAACTCCGTATTTCTTGAATCTGTTAGCAGTCCTTTGTGTTGTAGTCCCCGTGTAGCTAAATGTGATATATCTAGTGTTTTCCTCTTTTATCTCTTCTAATGTTGTTCTGCTGTGTAGTGTATTCTGTCTATCGATTTTCCTCCTCGTCTTCCTTGCGATGTCCTCTATCGTCTTGGTCCGAAATCCATTCACTTGAGCGATCTTCTTAATGGTGTCCAGTTCTTTTTTCCTATTGGTTTGGCTAAGTGGGATCTTATAGGCTCGGTACAGCATAGATCTAAAGGCTGCGGTCTTGTGGATTGTCGGATGGATAGACTTGTTGTTGATTGTAGTGTCCGTTTGCGTAGGTTTCCTGTAGATGTCAAACTCTATCTTGCTGTCTTTTCTCTCTAATGTGAGGTCCAGGAATTTGATCTTTTTGTTTTCTTCAAACTCGTTAGTAAAGGTGAGGTTCGGGTGGTGGTTGTTTAGTGTCTGCATCATCGTTTCGTGCTCCTGCTCCTGGGCTTGTCTGAAGATAACAATAATGTCGTCTACATATCTAACATACAGTTTTACATCATGATTTTTTCTTAAATTCGTTAACATTTCTTTTTCCTGATGCTGTAAAAATATTTCTGACAAAATTGCCGAAAGTGGACTTCCCATAGCTAAACCATCTGTTTGTTCGTAAAATCTATTGTTGAATCAAAAATAATTTTGCTTCAAAACAGTCACAAGTAATTTTACAATCTGATTGACATATTCATCGTCTAAACTATTCTGTACTTACGTATTAAACGGAGGCCACAATTTGTCAGCGCGCTGCGGCGGTTATGTTAGGTTGGGTTATCGTAAATATTATGTGTGTAGGACTTTCCTCGCTTGGTTATGAATCGATACCAGACGAGTTATACTTTCTATTATGATAACCCAACCTAACATAACCGCCGCAGCGCGCTGACAAAATGTGGCCTCCGTTTAATACGTAAGTACCAACTATTCTGTAAAAGCCTACATTTAACAAGATCTACAGTTTCGGATACAGGAATGTTTGTGTACAGATTTGCGATATCAAATGAGACTAGCCTACTATTCGAATCTATATCTATGTTCTTGACACGTTCAACAAATTCATACCTATTCTTTACATTGTATACATGTTCTAATTCTAAATCATTGCTGAGCTTACTTGCTAACAATTTTGAAACATTGTAGGTAGGAGCACATTTAAAGTTAACTAATGGTCTGATGGGTACATTCTTCTTGTGTATTTTTGGGATCCCTTTCATCACGGGCGCTTTAGAATTTAGGATGTTCATCTTCTGTCGACATTCTTCGGGAATCACTCTGGTGCATCTCTTCACGACGTCGGACAGCTCTCTTTGGTACTTCTGCGTTGGATCCTTTTTCAGCTCTTTGAAGTTATTTTCTTTGATGAAATCTTCCGTCTTCTTTATATATTCTTCTTTTCCGAGCACTACAATGGCGTTGCTTTTGTCTGCTTTCACAACGATTGAGCTATTCTCTTCCAGTTTCTTCTTTATTTTGCTGCACGTCTTCAGTTCTTAATTTCTGCTGGGATCTATGTGTCCTTGGCTGGTGAAATCGTTGGCTGTTACTTCCTTCCGAACGGCATAATGGTCTACGTCTCTGAGTGATTTTACATTTGCTTCAACTTCAGTAGCTAGTAGTTCGTTTTCGCCCTTCTTCTTCATTGGGAAATTGTACTTCATTCCGTAGTTCAGTATTTTCGTTTCTTCTTCACTGAATTGAATGTCTGTAAGGTTGATGACTCTCTTCTGGAATTTGTGTTCTGTACTGGTCCTATCCAAGTCTTTATTAGGTGTATTCTTCTCTACGAGTTTGTCTAATTTGTAGTTTATCCGTAAATATTTCCTGTCCATGGCATCTTCAACCTCTTCACTGACGACTTCGTGTAGTAAATTCCATGCTATTAGTCCGTATGATCTCAAAAATTGTAGGTGGATGTCGTAGGCAATCTGGTTCAGTTCTTCTTTTTCACAGTAAAGTTGTTTGATCATATTTTGGATGAATAATACCTCTCCTTGTTCCTTGGTTCTTTTAGCGGCAGTAGTTTACAGTTGACTTTGATTTTAGCGTATTGTGGTGTAATTCTCTTCTTGATGCATTCTTTGTTTGAAGTAAATATCTGCAATCTTCATGGAAATCTTGATTCTTGTATCCCTATATTTTGCTGCTAATTTTGCTTGACTAGCTTCACTAAATAACTTCTTGATCAGCATTGTACGTGTTATTAAATTTACTTAAAGTAAATAAAAGAAACGTCTTAAAACACTTAAAACATATATTTACGCTTATACTGTTACTCACAAGACGGTAAATATACAAAAAAGGTGGTAAGTAGTGATCGATTTCGATTGGACACTCCAATCATCATCAGACCCAATAGGCGAATGACAAGAATCTTGAATGGTGTCCCTACTTATACCCTATTGGCTACCGGAAGCACCGGCCAATACATTTTTATAAGTGCAACTGGAATCAAAATGTATTTGTTCATTAATCAACTTATTTCTATCTTTACATTTTTCCTTATAAATATACAATTCTTCCCAAGCATTCATTACATATCCTTTCTTACAATTCTTTAAAATATCTAGACTATCCTCCATTTTTCCTAGTGAGTGCCCATTTTGTAACAGGTGTTGTGCGACATTTGATCTTTCCGGTTTGTTGTTCCTCCATGCAGATATGTGGTTTTTGAAGCGGTTAACGAAGTTCACAGTCTGTCCAATGTAGAAGCTATCACAATCGTCACAATTGATTTTATATATGCCTGAAGTGTCGAATTTGTTACAATCTTCTATTTTTGGATGCAGTATTTTACTCATGGTGTTCTGAGTCCTGTAGGCTATTGAAACTCCGTATTTCTTGAATCTGTTAGCAATCCTTTGTGTTGTAGTCCCCGTGTAGCTAAATGTGATATATCTAGTGTTTTCCTCTTTTATCTCTTCTAATGTTGTTCTGCTGTGTAGTGTATTCTGTCTATCGATTTTCCTCCTCGTCTTCCTTGCGATGTCCTCTATCGTCTTGGTCCGAAATCCATTCACTTGAGCGATCTTCTTAATGGTGTCCAGTTCTTTTTTCCTATTGGTTTGGCTAAGTGGGATCTTATAGGCTCGGTACAGCATAGATCTAAAGGCTGCGGTCTTGTGGATTGTCGGATGGATAGACTTGTTGTTGATTGTAGTGTCCGTTTGCGTAGGTTTCCTGTAGATGTCAAACTCTATCTTGCTGTCTTTTCTCTCTAATGTGAGGTCCAGGAATTTGATCTTTTTGTTTTCTTCAAACTCGTTAGTAAAGGTGAGGTTCGGGTGGTGGTTGTTTAGTGTCTGCATCATCGTTTCGTGCTCCTGCTCCTGGGCTTGTCTGAAGATAACAATAATGTCGTCTACATATCTAACATACAGTTTTACATCATGATTTTTTCTTAAATTCGTTAACATTTCTTTTTCCTGATGCTGTAAAAATATTTCTGACAAAATTGCCGAAAGTGGACTTCCCATAGCTAAACCATCTGTTTGTTCGTAAAATCTATTGTTGAATCAAAAATAATTTTGCTTCAAAACAGTCACAAGTAATTTTACAATCTGATTGACATATTCATCGTCTAAACTATTCTGTACTTACGTATTAAACGGAGGCCACAATTTGTCAGCGCGCTGCGGCGGTTATGTTAGGTTGGGTTATCGTAAATATTATGTGTGTAGGACTTTCCTCGCTTGGTTATGAATCGATACCAGACGAGTTATACTTTCTATTATGATAACCCAACCTAACATAACCGCCGCAGCGCGCTGACAAAATGTGGCCTCCGTTTAATACGTAAGTACCAACTATTCTGTAAAAGCCTACATTTAACAATATCTACAGTTTCGGATACAGGAATGTTTGTGTACAGATTTGCGATATCAAATGAGACTAGCCTACTATTCGAATCTATATCTATGTTCTTGACACGTTCAACAAATTCATACCTATTCTTTACATTGTATACATGTTCTAATTCTAAATCATTGCTGAGCTTACTTGCTAACAATTTTGAAACATTGTAGGTAGGAGCACATTTAAAGTTAACTAATGGTCTGATGGGTACATTCTTCTTGTGTATATTTGGGATCCCTTTCATCACGGGCGCTTTAGAATTTAGGATGTTCATCTTCTGTCGACATTCTTCGGGAATCACTCTGGTGCATCTCTTCACGACGTCAGACAGCTCTCTTTGGTACTTCTGCGTTGGATCCTTTTTCAGCTCTTTGAAGTTATTTTCTTTGATGAAATCTTCCGTCTTCTTTATATATTCTTCTTTTCCGAGCACTACAATGGCGTTGCTTTTGTCTGCTTTCACAACGATTGAGCTATTCTCTTCCAGTTTCTTCTTTATTTTGCTGCACGTCTTCAGTTCTTAATTTCTGCTGGGATCTATGTGTCCTTGGCTGGTGAAATCGTTGGCTGTTACTTCCTTCCGAACGGCATAATGGTCTACGTCTCTGAGTGATTTTACATTTGCTTCAACTTCAGTAGCTAGTAGTTCGTTTTCGCCCTTCTTCTTCATTGGGAAATTGTACTTCATTCCGTAGTTCAGTATTTTCGTTTCTTCTTCACTGAATTGAATGTCTGTAAGGTTGATGACTCTCTTCTGGAATTTGTGTTCTGTACTGGTCCTATCCAAGTCTTTATTAGGTGTATTCTTCTCTACGAGTTTGTCTAATTTGTAGTTTATCCGTAAATATTTCCTGTCCATGGCATCTTCAACCTCTTCACTGACGACTTCGTGTAGTAAATTCCATGCTATTAGTCCGTATGATCTCAAAAATTGTAGGTGGATGTCGTAGGCAATCTGGTTCAGTTCTTCTTTTTCACAGTAAAGTTGTTTGATCATATTTTGGATGAATAATACCTCTCCTTGTTCCTTGGTTCTTTTAGCGGCAGTAGTTTACAGTTGACTTTGATTTTAGCGTATTGTGGTGTAATTCTCTTCTTGATGCATTCTTTGTTTGAAGTAAATATCTGCAATCTTCATGGAAATCTTGATTCTTGTATCCCTATATTTTGCTGCTAATTTTGCTTGACTAGCTTCACTAAATAACTTCTTGATCAGCATTGTACGTGTTATTAAATTTACTTAAAGTAAATAAAAGAAACGTCTTAAAACACTTAAAACATATATTTACGCTTATACTGTTACTCACAAGACGGTAAATATACAAAAAAGGTGGTAAGTAGTGATCGATTTCGATTGGACACTCCAATCATCATCAGACCCAATAGGCGAATGACAAGAATCTTGAATGGTGTCCCTACTTATACCCTATTGGCTACCGGAAGCACCGGCCAATACATTTTTATAAGTGCAACTGGAATCAAAATGTATTTGTTCATTAATCAACTTATTTCTATCTTTACATTTTTCCTTATAAATATACAATTCTTCCCAAGCATTCATTACATATCCTTTCTTACAATTCTTTAAAATATCTAGACTATCCTCCATTTTTCCTAGTGAGTGCCCATTTTGTAACAGGTGTTGTGCGACATTTGATCTTTCCGGTTTGTTGTTCCTCCATGCAGATATGTGGTTTTTGAAGCGGTTAACGAAGTTCACAGTCTGTCCAATGTAGAAGCTATCACAATCGTCACAATTGATTTTATATATGCCTGAAGTGTCGAATTTGTTACAATCTTCTATTTTTGGATGCAGTATTTTACTCATGGTGTTCTGAGTCCTGTAGGCTATTGAAACTCCGTATTTCTTGAATCTGTTAGCAGTCCTTTGTGTTGTAGTCCCCGTGTAGCTAAATGTGATATATCTAGTGTTTTCCTCTTTTATCTCTTCTAATGTTGTTCTGCTGTGTAGTGTATTCTGTCTATCGATTTTCCTCCTCGTCTTCCTTGCGATGTCCTCTATCGTCTTGGTCCGAAATCCATTCACTTGAGCGATCTTCTTAATGGTGTCCAGTTCTTTTTTCCTATTGGTTTGGCTAAGTGGGATCTTATAGGCTCGGTACAGCATAGATCTAAAGGCTGCGGTCTTGTGGATTGTCGGATGGATAGACTTGTTGTTGATTGTAGTGTCCGTTTGCGTAGGTTTCCTGTAGATGTCAAACTCTATCTTGCTGTCTTTTCTCTCTAATGTGAGGTCCAGGAATTTGATCTTTTTGTTTTCTTCAAACTCGTTAGTAAAGGTGAGGTTCGGGTGGTGGTTGTTTAGTGTCTGCATCATCGTTTCGTGCTCCTGCTCCTGGGCTTGTCTGAAGATAACAATAATGTCGTCTACATATCTAACATACAGTTTTACATCATGATTTTTTCTTAAATTCGTTAACATTTCTTTTTCCTGATGCTGTAAAAATATTTCTGACAAAATTGCCGAAAGTGGACTTCCCATAGCTAAACCATCTGTTTGTTCGTAAAATCTATTGTTGAATCAAAAATAATTTTGCTTCAAAACAGTCACAAGTAATTTTACAATCTGATTGACATATTCATCGTCTAAACTATTCTGTACTTACGTATTAAACGGAGGCCACAATTTGTCAGCGCGCTGCGGCGGTTATGTTAGGTTGGGTTATCGTAAATATTATGTGTGTAGGACTTTCCTCGCTTGGTTATGAATCGATACCAGACGAGTTATACTTTCTATTATGATAACCCAACCTAACATAACCGCCGCAGCGCGCTGACAAAATGTGGCCTCCGTTTAATACGTAAGTACCAACTATTCTGTAAAAGCCTACATTTAACAAGATCTACAGTTTCGGATACAGGAATGTTTGTGTACAGATTTGCGATATCAAATGAGACTAGCCTACTATTCGAATCTATATCTATGTTCTTGACACGTTCAACAAATTCATACCTATTCTTTACATTGTATACATGTTCTAATTCTAAATCATTGCTGAGCTTACTTGCTAACAATTTTGAAACATTGTAGGTAGGAGCACATTTAAAGTTAACTAATGGTCTGATGGGTACATTCTTCTTGTGTATTTTTGGGATCCCTTTCATCACGGGCGCTTTAGAATTTAGGATGTTCATCTTCTGTCGACATTCTTCGGGAATCACTCTGGTGCATCTCTTCACGACGTCGGACAGCTCTCTTTGGTACTTCTGCGTTGGATCCTTTTTCAGCTCTTTGAAGTTATTTTCTTTGATGAAATCTTCCGTCTTCTTTATATATTCTTCTTTTCCGAGCACTACAATGGCGTTGCTTTTGTCTGCTTTCACAACGATTGAGCTATTCTCTTCCAGTTTCTTCTTTATTTTGCTGCACGTCTTCAGTTCTTAATTTCTGCTGGGATCTATGTGTCCTTGGCTGGTGAAATCGTTGGCTGTTACTTCCTTCCGAACGGCATAATGGTCTACGTCTCTGAGTGATTTTACATTTGCTTCAACTTCAGTAGCTAGTAGTTCGTTTTCGCCCTTCTTCTTCATTGGGAAATTGTACTTCATTCCGTAGTTCAGTATTTTCGTTTCTTCTTCACTGAATTGAATGTCTGTAAGGTTGATGACTCTCTTCTGGAATTTGTGTTCTGTACTGGTCCTATCCAAGTCTTTATTAGGTGTATTCTTCTCTACGAGTTTGTCTAATTTGTAGTTTATCCGTAAATATTTCCTGTCCATGGCATCTTCAACCTCTTCACTGACGACTTCGTGTAGTAAATTCCATGCTATTAGTCCGTATGATCTCAAAAATTGTAGGTGGATGTCGTAGGCAATCTGGTTCAGTTCTTCTTTTTCACAGTAAAGTTGTTTGATCATATTTTGGATGAATAATACCTCTCCTTGTTCCTTGGTTCTTTTAGCGGCAGTAGTTTACAGTTGACTTTGATTTTAGCGTATTGTGGTGTAATTCTCTTCTTGATGCATTCTTTGTTTGAAGTAAATATCTGCAATCTTCATGGAAATCTTGATTCTTGTATCCCTATATTTTGCTGCTAATTTTGCTTGACTAGCTTCACTAAATAACTTCTTGATCAGCATTGTACGTGTTATTAAATTTACTTAAAGTAAATAAAAGAAACGTCTTAAAACACTTAAAACATATATTTACGCTTATACTGTTACTCACAAGACGGTAAATATACAAAAAAGGTGGTAAGTAGTGATCGATTTCGATTGGACACTCCAATCATCATCAGACCCAATAGGCGAATGACAAGAATCTTGAATGGTGTCCCTACTTATACCCTATTGGCTACCGGAAGCACCGGCCAATACATTTTTATAAGTGCAACTGGAATCAAAATGTATTTGTTCATTAATCAACTTATTTCTATCTTTACATTTTTCCTTATAAATATACAATTCTTCCCAAGCATTCATTACATATCCTTTCTTACAATTCTTTAAAATATCTAGACTATCCTCCATTTTTCCTAGTGAGTGCCCATTTTGTAACAGGTGTTGTGCGACATTTGATCTTTCCGGTTTGTTGTTCCTCCATGCAGATATGTGGTTTTTGAAGCGGTTAACGAAGTTCACAGTCTGTCCAATGTAGAAGCTATCACAATCGTCACAATTGATTTTATATATGCCTGAAGTGTCGAATTTGTTACAATCTTCTATTTTTGGATGCAGTATTTTACTCATGGTGTTCTGAGTCCTGTAGGCTATTGAAACTCCGTATTTCTTGAATCTGTTAGCAGTCCTTTGTGTTGTAGTCCCCGTGTAGCTAAATGTGATATATCTAGTGTTTTCCTCTTTTATCTCTTCTAATGTTGTTCTGCTGTGTAGTGTATTCTGTCTATCGATTTTCCTCCTCGTCTTCCTTGCGATGTCCTCTATCGTCTTGGTCCGAAATCCATTCACTTGAGCGATCTTCTTAATGGTGTCCAGTTCTTTTTTCCTATTGGTTTGGCTAAGTGGGATCTTATAGGCTCGGTACAGCATAGATCTAAAGGCTGCTGTCTTGTGGATTGTCGGATGGATAGACTTGTTGTTGATTGTAGTGTCCGTTTGCGTAGGTTTCCTGTAGATGTCAAACTCTATCTTGCTGTCTTTTCTCTCTAATGTGAGGTCCAGGAATTTGATCTTTTTGTTTTCTTCAAACTCGTTAGTAAAGGTGAGGTTCGGGTGGTGGTTGTTTAGTGTCTGCATCATCGTTTCGTGCTCCTGCTCCTGGGCTTGTCTGAAGATAACAATAATGTCGTCTACATATCTAACATACAGTTTTACATCATGATTTTTTCTTAAATTCGTTAACATTTCTTTTTCCTGATGCTGTAAAAATATTTCTGACAAAATTGCCGAAAGTGGACTTCCCATAGCTAAACCATCTGTTTGTTCGTAAAATCTATTGTTGAATTAAAAATAATTTTGCTTCAAAACAGTCACAAGTAATTTTACAATCTGATTGACATATTCATCGTCTAAACTATTCGGTACTTACGTATTAAACGGAGGCCACAATTTGTCAGCGCGCTGCGGCGGTTATGTTAGGTTGGGTTATCGTAAATATTATGTGTGTAGGACTTTCCTCGCTTGGTTATGAATCGATACCAGACGAGTTATACTTTCTATTATGATAACCCAACCTAACATAACCGCCGCAGCGCGCTGACAAAATGTGGCCTCCGTTTAATACGTAAGTACCAACTATTCTGTAAAAGCCTACATTTAACAAGATCTACAGTTTCGGATACAGGAATGTTTGTGTACAGATTTGCGATATCAAATGAGACTAGCCTACTATTCGAATCTATATCTATGTTCTTGACACGTTCAACAAATTCATACCTATTCTTTACATTGTATACATGTTCTAATTCTAAATCATTGCTGAGCTTACTTGCTAACAATTTTGAAACATTGTAGGTAGGAGCACATTTAAAGTTAACTAATGGTCTGATGGGTACATTCTTCTTTTGTATTTTTGGGATCCCTTTCATCACGGGCGCTTTAGAATTTAGGATGTTCATCTTCTGTCGACATTCTTCGGGAATCACTCTGGTGCATCTCTTCACGACGTCGGACAGCTCTCTTTGGTACTTCTGCGTTGGATCCTTTTTCAGCTCTTTGAAGTTATTTTCTTTGATGAAATTATAAAAATGTATTGGCCGGTGCTTCCGGTAGCCAATAGGGTATAAGTAGGGACACCATTCAAGATTCTTGTCATTCGCCTATTGGGTCTGATGATGATTGGAGTGTCCAATCGAAATCGATCACTACTTACCACCTTTTTTGTATATTTACCGTCTTGTGAGTAACAGTATAAGCGTAAATATATGTTTTAAGTGTTTTAAGACGTTTCTTTTATTTACTTTAAGTAAATTTAATAACACGTACAATGCTGATCAAGAAGTTATTTAGTGAAGCTAGTCAAGCAAAATTAGCAGCAAAATATAGGGATACAAGAATCAAGATTTCCATGAAGATTGCAGATATTTACTTCAAACAAAGAATGCATCAAGAAGAGAATTACACCACAATACGCTAAAATCAAAGTCAACTGTAAACTACTGCCGCTAAAAGAACCAAGGAACAAGGAGAGGTATTATTCATCCAAAATATGATCAAACAACTTTACTGTGAAAAAGAAGAACTGAACCAGATTGCCTACGACATCCACCTACAATTTTTGAGATCATACGGACTAATAGCATGGAATTTACTACACGAAGTCGTCAGTGAAGAGGTTGAAGATGCCATGGACAGGAAATATTTACGGATAAACTACAAATTAGACAAACTCGTAGAGAAGAATACACCTAATAAAGACTTGGATAGGACCAGTACAGAACACAAATTCCAGAAGAGAGTCATCAACCTTACAGACATTCAATTCAGTGAAGAAGAAACGAAAATACTGAACTACGGAATGAAGTACAATTTCCCAATGAAGAAGAAGGGCGAAAACGAACTACTAGCTACTGAAGTTGAAGCAAATGTAAAATCACTCAGAGACGTAGACCATTATGCCGTTCGGAAGGAAGTAACAGCCAACGATTTCACCAGCCAAGGACACATAGATCCCAGCAGAAATTAAGAACTGAAGACGTGCAGCAAAATAAAGAAGAAACTGGAAGAGAATAGCTCAATCGTTGTGAAAGCAGACAAAAGCAACGCCATTGTAGTGCTCGGAAAAGAAGAATATATAAAGAAGACGGAAGATTTCATCAAAGAAAATAACTTCAAAGAGCTGAAAAAGGATCCAACGCAGAAGTACCAAAGAGAGCTGTCCGACGTCATGAAGAGATGCACCAGAGTGATTCCCGAAGAATGTCGACAGAAGATGAACATCCTAAATTCTAAAGCGCCCGTGATGAAAGGGATCCCAAAAATACACAAGAAGAATGTACCCATCAGACCATTAGTTAACTTTAAATGTGCTCCTACCTACAATGTTTCAAAATTGTTAGCAAGTAAGCTCAGCAATGATTTAGAATTAGAACATGTATACAATGTAAAGAATAGGTATGAATTTGTTGAACGTGTCAAGAACATAGATATAGATTCGAATAGTAGGCTAGTCTCATTTGATATCGCAAATCTGTACACAAACATTCCTGTATCCGAAACTGTAGATCTTGTTAAATGTAGGCTTTTACAGAATAGTTGGTACTTACGTATTAAACGGAGGCCACATTTTGTCAGCGCGCTGCGGCGGTTATGTTAGGTTGGGTTATCATAATAGAAAGTATAACTCGTCTGGTATCGATTCATAACCAAGCGAGGAAAGTCCTACACACATAATATTTACGATAACCCAACCTAACATAACCGCCGCAGCGCGCTGACAAATTGTGGCCTCCGTTTAATACGTAAGTACCGAATAGTTTAGACGATGAATATGTCAATCAGATTGTAAAATTACTTGTGACTGTTTTGAAGCAAAATTATTTTTAATTCAACAATAGATTTTACGAACAAACAGATGGTTTAGCTATGGGAAGTCCACTTTCGGCAATTTTGTCAGAAATATTTTTACAGCATCAGGAAAAAGAAATGTTAACGAATTTAAGAAAAAATCATGATGTAAAACTGTATGTTAGATATGTAGACGACATTATTGTTATCTTCAGACAAGCCCAGGAGCAGGAGCACGAAACGATGATGCAGACACTAAACAACCACCACCCGAACCTCACCTTTACTAACGAGTTTGAAGAAAACAAAAAGATCAAATTCCTGGACCTCACATTAGAGAGAAAAGACAGCAAGATAGAGTTTGACATCTACAGGAAACCTACGCAAACGGACACTACAATCAACAACAAGTCTATCCATCCGACAATCCACAAGACAGCAGCCTTTAGATCTATGCTGTACCGAGCCTATAAGATCCCACTTAGCCAAACCAATAGGAAAAAAGAACTGGACACCATTAAGAAGATCGCTCAAGTGAATGGATTTCGGACCAAGACGATAGAGGACATCGCAAGGAAGACGAGGAGGAAAATCGATAGACAGAATACACTACACAGCAGAACAACATTAGAAGAGATAAAAGAGGAAAACACTAGATATATCACATTTAGCTACACGGGGACTACAACACAAAGGACTGCTAACAGATTCAAGAAATACGGAGTTTCAATAGCCTACAGGACTCAGAACACCATGAGTAAAATACTGCATCCAAAAATAGAAGATTGTAACAAATTCGACACTTCAGGCATATATAAAATCAATTGTGACGATTGTGATAGCTTCTACATTGGACAGACTGTGAACTTCGTTAACCGCTTCAAAAACCACATATCTGCATGGAGGAACAACAAACCGGAAAGATCAAATGTCGCACAACACCTGTTACAAAATGGGCACTCACTAGGAAAAATGGAGGATAGTCTAGATATTTTAAAGAATTGTAAGAAAGGATATGTAATGAATGCTTGGGAAGAATTGTATATTTATAAGGAAAAATGTAAAGATAGAAATAAGTTGATTAATGAACAAATACATTTTGATTCCAGTTGCACTTATAAAAATGTATTGGCCGGTGCTTCCGGTAGCCAATAGGGTATAAGTAGGGACACCATTCAAGATTCTTGTCATTCGCCTATTGGGTCTGATGATGATTGGAGTGTCCAATCGAAATCGATCACTACTTACCACCTTTTTTGTATATTTACCGTCTTGTGAGTAACAGTATAAGCGTAAATATATGTTTTAAGTGTTTTAAGACGTTTCTTTTATTTACTTTAAGTAAATTTAATAACACGTACAATGCTGATCAAGAAGTTATTTAGTGAAGCTAGTCAAGCAAAATTAGCAGCAAAATATAGGGATACAAGAATCAAGATTTCCATGAAGATTGCAGATATTTACTTCAAACAAAGAATGCATCAAGAAGAGAATTACACCACAATACGCTAAAATCAAAGTCAACTGTAAACTACTGCCGCTAAAAGAACCAAGGAACAAGGAGAGGTATTATTCATCCAAAATATGATCAAACAACTTTACTGTGAAAAAGAAGAACTGAACCAGATTGCCTACGACATCCACCTACAATTTTTGAGATCATACGGACTAATAGCATGGAATTTACTACACGAAGTCGTCAGTGAAGAGGTTGAAGATGCCATGGACAGGAAATATTTACGGATAAACTACAAATTAGACAAACTCGTAGAGAAGAATACACCTAATAAAGACTTGGATAGGACCAGTACAGAACACAAATTCCAGAAGAGAGTCATCAACCTTACAGACATTCAATTCAGTGAAGAAGAAACGAAAATACTGAACTACGGAATGAAGTACAATTTCCCAATGAAGAAGAAGGGCGAAAACGAACTACTAGCTACTGAAGTTGAAGCAAATGTAAAATCACTCAGAGACGTAGACCATTATGCCGTTCGGAAGGAAGTAACAGCCAACGATTTCACCAGCCAAGGACACATAGATCCCAGCAGAAATTAAGAACTGAAGACGTGCAGCAAAATAAAGAAGAAACTGGAAGAGAATAGCTCAATCGTTGTGAAAGCAGACAAAAGCAACGCCATTGTAGTGCTCGGAAAAGAAGAATATATAAAGAAGACGGAAGATTTCATCAAAGAAAATAACTTCAAAGAGCTGAAAAAGGATCCAACGCAGTAGTACCAAAGAGAGCTGTCCGACGTCGTGAAGAGATGCACCAGAGTGATTCCCGAAGAATGTCGACAGAAGATGAACATCCTAAATTCTAAAGCGCCCGTGATGAAAGGGATCCCAAAAATACACAAGAAGAATGTACCCATCAGACCATTAGTTAACTTTAAATGTGCTCCTACCTACAATGTTTCAAAATTGTTAGCAAGTAAGCTCAGCAATGATTTAGAATTAGAACATGTATACAATGTAAAGAATAGGTATGAATTTGTTGAACGTGTCAAGAACATAGATATAGATTCGAATAGTAGGCTAGTCTCATTTGATATCGCAAATCTGTACACAAACATTCCTGTATCCGAAACTGTAGATCTTGTTAAATGTAGGCTTTTACAGAATAGTTGGTACTTACGTATTAAACGGAGGCCACATTTTGTCAGCGCGCTGCGGCGGTTATGTTAGGTTGGGTTATCATAATAGAAAGTATAACTCGTCTGGTATCGATTCATAACCAAGCGAGGAAAGTCCTACACACATAATATTTACGATAACCCAACCTAACATAACCGCCGCAGCGCGCTGACAAATTGTGGCCTCCGTTTAATACGTAAGTACCGAATAGTTTAGACGATGAATATGTCAATCAGATTGTAAAATTACTTGTGACTGTTTTGAAGCAAAATTATTTTTGATTCCACTTGCTGATCTCCAGGCTGACCTCCATCTCCATGATCTTCAAGTCAGACGTGAAGTGGCAGATGTAGTATTTCTCGCCAAGCTGATCAATGGCCTGTTGGACTGCCCAATGCTTCTCACTCAGGTGGACTTCCGCACTCCATCAGTGACCCGATCTCTGGATCTGTTCGGCAGGAGGCATCATGCACGTGGTTACGACTTTCACAGCCCACTTGCAAGAATGATGAGGCTTGGGAATCGATTCTGCCACACAGTCGACTTTTTCCACGAGAATACTTCCTCTGTTCGTAGAAGAGTTCTCGAAGCCCGTCACACCATTGAACACCATTGAAAAGTCTTATTGTTGCTGTTGTTGTCAATGTCATTTGTTGTTATTTGTTATATTTATTTATATTGTTTGTTATATTTATTTATATTGTTTGTTATATTTATTTATATTGTTTGTTATATTTATTTACATTGTTTGTTATATTTATTTATATTGTTTGTTATATTTATTTATACTATCTAGTAAGGAACTTCCATGTGTGCCTGATAGCTTTCTAGAAATTCTTCTTTGTGGTATGTCAATAGTTATTAATTAGCCACAGTGTTGTTGTTGTTGCATCGTTTGTTATTACTACTATTTATTTGCTTGTATGTTATGTATTTGTTAGCACTCAGTATCCATTATTTTTTTAGTATGTAAATAGTACCTAGCCATCTTTCTTGTATTGAAATGTATAATGGTTTTGCCGTTGGAATGAAAAAAAAAAAAAAAAAAAACAATAGATTTTACGAACAAACAGATGGTTTAGCTATGGGAAGTCCACTTTCGGCAATTTTGTCAGAAATATTTTTACAGCATCAGGAAAAAGAAATGTTAACGAATTTAAGAAAAAATCATGATGTAAAACTGTATGTTAGATATGTAGACGACATTATTGTTATCTTCAGACAAGCCCAGGAGCAGGAGCACGAAACGATGATGCAGACACTAAACAACCACCACCCGAACCTCACCTTTACTAACGAGTTTGAAGAAAACAAAAAGATCAAATTCCTGGACCTCACATTAGAGAGAAAAGACAGCAAGATAGAGTTTGACATCTACAGGAAACCTACGCAAACGGACACTACAATCAACAACAAGTCTATCCATCCGACAATCCACAAGACCGCAGCCTTTAGATCTATGCTGTACCGAGCCTATAAGATCCCACTTAGCCAAACCAATAGGAAAAAAGAACTGGACACCATTAAGAAGATCGCTCAAGTGAATGGATTTCGGACCAAGACGATAGAGGACATCGCAAGGAAGACGAGGAGGAAAATCGATAGACAGAATACACTACACAGCAGAACAACATTAGAAGAGATAAAAGAGGAAAACACTAGATATATCACATTTAGCTACACGGGGACTACAACACAAAGGACTGCTAACAGATTCAAGAAATACGGAGTTTCAATAGCCTACAGGACTCAGAACACCATGAGTAAAATACTGCATCCAAAAATAGAAGATTGTAACAAATTCGACACTTCAGGCATATATAAAATCAATTGTGACGATTGTGATAGCTTCTACATTGGACAGACTGTGAACTTCGTTAACCGCTTCAAAAACCACATATCTGCATGGAGGAACAACAAACCGGAAAGATCAAATGTCGCACAACACCTGTTACAAAATGGGCACTCACTAGGAAAAATGGAGGATAGTCTAGATATTTTAAAGAATTGTAAGAAAGGATATGTAATGAATGCTTGGGAAGAATTGTATATTTATAAGGAAAAATGTAAAGATAGAAATAAGTTGATTAATGAACAAATACATTTTGATTCCAGTTGCACTTATAAAAATGTATTGGCCGGTGCTTCCGGTAGCCAATAGGGTATAAGTAGGGACACCATTCAAGATTCTTGTCATTCGCCTATTGGGTCTGATGATGATTGGAGTGTCCAATCGAAATCGATCACTACTTACCACCTTTTTTGTATATTTACCGTCTTGTGAGTAACAGTATAAGCGTAAATATATGTTTTAAGTGTTTTAAGACGTTTCTTTTATTTACTTTAAGTAAATTTAATAACACGTACAATGCTGATCAAGAAGTTATTTAGTGAAGCTAGTCAAGCAAAATTAGCAGCAAAATATAGGGATACAAGAATCAAGATTTCCATGAAGATTGCAGATATTTACTTCAAACAAAGAATGCATCAAGAAGAGAATTACACCACAATACGCTAAAATCAAAGTCAACTGTAAACTACTGCCGCTAAAAGAACCAAGGAACAAGGAGAGGTATTATTCATCCAAAATATGATCAAACAACTTTACTGTGAAAAAGAAGAACTGAACCAGATTGCCTACGACATCCACCTACAATTTTTGAGATCATACGGACTAATAGCATGGAATTTACTACACGAAGTCGTCAGTGAAGAGGTTGAAGATGCCATGGACAGGAAATATTTACGGATAAACTACAAATTAGACAAACTCGTAGAGAAGAATACACCTAATAAAGACTTGGATAGGACCAGTACAGAACACAAATTCCAGAAGAGAGTCATCAACCTTACAGACATTCAATTCAGTGAAGAAGAAACGAAAATACTGAACTACGGAATGAAGTACAATTTCCCAATGAAGAAGAAGGGCGAAAACGAACTACTAGCTACTGAAGTTGAAGCAAATGTAAAATCACTCAGAGACGTAGACCATTATGCCGTTCGGAAGGAAGTAACAGCCAACGATTTCACCAGCCAAGGACACATAGATCCCAGCAGAAATTAAGAACTGAAGACGTGCAGCAAAATAAAGAAGAAACTGGAAGAGAATAGCTCAATCGTTGTGAAAGCAGACAAAAGCAACGCCATTGTAGTGCTCGGAAAAGAAGAATATATAAAGAAGACGGAAGATTTCATCAAAGAAAATAACTTCAAAGAGCTGAAAAAGGATCCAACGCAGAAGTACCAAAGAGAGCTGTCCGACGTCGTGAAGAGATGCACCAGAGTGATTCCCGAAGAATGTCGACAGAAGATGAACATCCTAAATTCTAAAGCGCCCGTGATGAAAGGGATCCCAAAAATACACAAGAAGAATGTACCCATCAGACCATTAGTTAACTTTAAATGTGCTCCTACCTACAATGTTTCAAAATTGTTAGCAAGTAAGCTCAGCAATGATTTAGAATTAGAACATGTATACAATGTAAAGAATAGGTATGAATTTGTTGAACGTGTCAAGAACATAGATATAGATTCGAATAGTAGGCTAGTCTCATTTTATATCGCAAATCTGTACACAAACATTCCTGTATCCGAAACTGTAGATCTTGTTAAATGTAGGCTTTTACAGAATAGTTTAGACGATGAATATGTCAATCAGATTGTAAAATTACTTGTGACTGTTTTGAAGCAAAATTATTTTTGATTCAACAATAGATTTTACGAACAAACAGATGGTTTAGCTATGGGAAGTCCACTTTCGGCAATTTTGTCAGAAATATTTTTACAGCATCAGGAAAAAGAAATGTTAACGAATTTAAGAAAAAATCATGATGTAAAACTGTATGTTAGATATGTAGACGACATTCTTGTTATCTTCAGACAAGCCCAGGAGCAGGAGCACGAAACGATGATGCAGACACTAAACAACCACCACCCGAACCTCACCTTTACTAACGAGTTTGAAGAAAACAAAAAGATCAAATTCCTGGACCTCACATTAGAGAGAAAAGACAGCAAGATAGAGTTTGACATCTACAGGAAACCTACGCAAACGGACACTACAATCAACAACAAGTCTATCCATCCGACAATCCACAAGACCGCAGCCTTTAGATCTATGCTGTACCGAGCCTATAAGATCCCACTTAGCCAAACCAATAGGAAAAAAGAACTGGACACCATTAAGAAGATCGCTCAAGTGAATGGATTTCGGACCAAGACGATAGAGGACATCGCAAGGAAGACGAGGAGGAAAATCGATAGACAGAATACACTACACAGCAGAACAACATTAGAAGAGATAAAAGAGGAAAACACTAGATATATCACATTTAGCTACACGGGGACTACAACACAAAGGACTGCTAACAGATTCAAGAAATACGGAGTTTCAATAGCCTACAGGACTCAGAACACCATGAGTAAAATACTGCATCCAAAAATAGAAGATTGTAACAAATTCGACACTTCAGGCATATATAAAATCAATTGTGACGATTGTGATAGCTTCTACATTGGACAGACTGTGAACTTCGTTATCGCTTCAAAAACCACATATCTGCATGGAGGAACAACAAACCGGAAAGATCAAATGTCGCACAACACCTGTTACAAAATGGGCACTCACTAGGAAAAATGGAGGATAGTCTAGATATTTTAAAGAATTGTAAGAAAGGATATGTAATGAATGCTTGGGAAGAATTGTATATTTATAAGGAAAAATGTAAAGATAGAAATAAGTTGATTAATGAACAAATACATTTTGATTCCAGTTGCACTTATAAAAATGTATTGGCCGGTGCTTCCGGTAGCCAATAGGGTATAAGTAGGGACGCCATTCAAGATTCTTGTCATTCGCCTATTGGGTCTGATGATGATTGGAGTGTCCAATCGAAATCGATCACTACTTACCACCTTTTTTGTATATTTACCGTCTTGTGAGTAACAGTATAAGCGTAAATATATGTTTTAAGTGTTATAAGACGTTTCTTTTATTTACTTTCCGTAAATTTAATAACACGTACAATGCTGATCAAGAAGTTATTTAGTGAAGCTAGTCAAGCAAAATTAGCAGCAAAATATAGGGATACAAGAATCAAGATTTCCATGAAGATTGCAGATATTTACTTCAAACAAAGAATGCATCAAGAAGAGAATTACACCACAATACGCTAAAATCAAAGTCAACTGTAACACTACTGCCGCTAAAAGTGTAACGAGTTATTTTTCCTAGGGGGGTAATTATTTGCTATTTGGCCGCGCACCGATTGATGAGGTGAGTGAGCGGCGGCAGCGAGGCTAGCGAGCGCCCTTTGACCCTGCTTATCAGTGCCGATAAGCCTGGGATATCCTAGATCTTCAGGATAGCCTAGGACAGAGACATTCGAGTCGTGGATCCCGTGCAGTGAAGAGCGAGCGTGTGTCTAGTGAGACGTCCAGTGGTGTACGTGACAGTGGTGTCGGAGTATGCTGGTGGTGTGATCGCGCCGAGTGTTGGTGTAAGTTGGGTACTGACCCACTTGTGGTGAGTGGACGACTTGATATTATTAGTTTGATAATATTAATATCTGGTTTTATTGCGAGAGTTAGAAGCCTGACGGTAGTTAGGATTTATATTAGTCAGGAATAATATTAAAGTGTATTCCTGACGGTTCTGGGCAGGTGCTAGAGATACAAGATACAAGATACAAGATACAAGAATACTTTATTTACAATCTTTAAGATTGAAAGGGCGTCAATACAGAATTGTGCAATTGCTATATAAAAGTCAAAACAAATTGTTATTTTTTAAGAATAAAAAATAGCTTATCAGAGTTCTTGCAGTGATGATTTATTCAAGTTCTTGCCAAGACAAATACTCATTCAGACTATAAAATGGTCTATGTAACAGCCAGCACTTTAGTTCTTTCTTCAGTTTTCTGGGTTGAAGAGACTTCAAGTGGACGGGAAGGACGTTAAAAAACTTGGCACGCATGTATGAGGGTTTCTCTTCATAGAGCCTTGTGTTGTGAGCAGGAAGGTTGTAATCATTTCTTCGTCTTGTGTTGTATGAGTGCACCTCCTGATGACGACAGGTCCTGGAAGAGTCGACAATGGTAAGAGTCCGTAGTATGAAGAGGTTGACTACGGTCAGGATTTTTAACCTCCTAAACTGTGGTCTGCAACTATCTGTTGTCTCAATGCCAGTCAGGGTTCGAACAGCCCTCTTTTGCATGATGAGAACTCTGTTAAGGTTCTGTGCCGACGATCCACCCCACACCACAATGCCATAACAGAGAATACTCTCAAGAAGGGCATAGTATGCTGTTAGTGCCGCCTCTTCTGTGCTCACAGCCATTGTTCTTCTCAGTGCAAAAATTGCGGTGCTTAGCTTATGGCAGAGTGCTTCAATGTGTTCGTCCCTAGAGCGAAATAATATAATTTAATTGGCTGTAGTAGTTATTATTTTGCGTTGTACCTAGAGTTAGTTATATTACTAATAACTCTGAGGCCCGACAAACCTAGGCTGCACGATTTAGCGTGCGTAGTTGGAAGCACGAGGCCAGTAGGCTAGTAGCTAGTTTTATTAGCCTATTAACAGAAGCCCAGCTAAGTAACATAAAGTTGGCAGTAGCAGTAGTAGGGTTGTTATTGTTTATTCATTTGATTATTTTAATTTAACCTGAACAGCTTGTTTGGTAGTCCAACACGTTATCTCGGTAGCTTGGATAGCGGAGTACCGGCTATCAGATAATATATTTATCTAGTGTTTGGAACGTATTTAACAGTTATTTATCTGCTACTAAGTAGCTCAATATTTTAATAGTGCAATTGCCATTTAGTTTTGCCTGTCTGGCTTGGTATTTATTGAGACCAGCTATTCGTGGCGTAGTCACTCTACCTATAGTGTACTTGTATATTATTATGTGGTACGATTATTGAGTGAACTGATTGATTCTTAGCTTGGGCATTAGAGTTGTGTATTGGATTATAGTGGCCTAGTAGACCCCGCCTTTTGATAACTCGCGTTGTGGTTTTTATTGGCAAGTCGTCGTGTAACTCACTGTGTTTTAGGCACTCTGGGCTTAACTATTGGATAGTTAGGACGAAGCCCGAGTTGCGTAGTCAGCAACGACCCCCTAGGAGTGTGGAGAATCGGCGTAGGCCTGGTAGTGATTATTGCACGTTTGTTTTGTGACTTGTTTTTGACTTGTTCACAGTGCCCGTGTATGAGCCAGTCCTATACCGGTTAGACCCGGCTATTAGCCTAGTGGTTTCCCCGACCTTATCGCAGACCCTGGAACTTTACCCAGCCATTGTAGGCTGAGCTATCCCCGGCAAACGGTTGCGACTGCTGCACTTTTAATTAATATATTTTTTTCCAGTGCAGAAAATTTCGTCGCAAGATGGCGCCTGCGAACAGGGACTATGGTTGGCAGTGGTGCTGAGTTGCTGACGTATTAACGGCGCCCGAACAAAATAATTTTATTTGTGCAGATTTGCTGCGGACTTGTGCAGATTGGCTGCGGACCTGAACTGTTGAGCAGAGTTTTAGGCAGACCTGCTGTGATTTTATAGTCGGTTGGGTAGGCCTAACCTGTTTTCTGTTACAGCGTTGTGCGTTGTGAACCCTAATTTATTTAGTGGTTGTGTACATAGATATTAGTTAGTAATTTTAATTTTGCTAATTAATTGAGCCTTATCATTGAATATTATTTGAGTGAGAACCCTTATTGTGTATTTGTGGTAATATTATAGGAAGGATAATATACAAATAAATATATAAAAATGTTTTTAATCATAATATAAATACATATTTTATAATATTTTTATAATTATAATTATATATGAATGAACACTTTTTAATAATGTTTTTAATAATAATAATACATATATATTAATATTATAGTAAGGATAATATGCAATTAAATATTGACAGGTTTTTTTATCATAATATAAATACATATTTTATAATTTTTATATAAAAATAATTATATATGAATGAACACTTTTTAATGATGTTTTTGTTATTAATAATACATAATATATAATAATATTATAGGAAGGATAATATACAAATAAATATATATATAAATGTTTTTAATCATAATATAAATACATATTTTATAATATTTTTATAATAATAATTATATATGAATGAACACTTTTTAATAATGTTTTTGTTATTAATAATACATATATAATAATATTATAGGAAGGATAATATGCAAATAAATATTCACAGGTTTTTTTATCATAATATAAATACATATTTTAAAGTTTTTTATAATATTAATAATATATGAATGAACACTTTTTAGTAATGTTTTTGTAATTAATAATACAAATATAATAATATTATAGAAACGATAATATGCAAATAAATATTGACAGGTTTTTTTTGATCATAATATAAATACATAGTTTAAAGTTTTTTTATAATAATAATTATATATGAATGAACACTTTTTAGTAATGTTTTTGTAATTAATAATACAAATATAATAATATTATAGAAACGATAATATGCAAATAAATATTGACAGGTTTTTTTGATCATAATATAAATACATAGTTTAAAGTTTTTTTATAATTATAATTATATATGAATGAACACTTTTTAATAATGTTTTTGTTATGAATAATACATATATAATAATATTATAGGAAGGATAATATACAAATAAATATATATAAATTTTTTTGATCATAATATAAATACATATTTTATAATATTTTTATAATAATAATAATATATGAATGAACACTTTTTAATAATGTTTTTGTTATGAATAATACATATATAATAATATTATAGGAAGGATAATATACAAATAAATATATATAAATGTTTTTGATCATAATATAAATACATATTTTATAATATTTTTATAATAATAATTATATATGAATGAACACTTTTTAATAATGTTTTTGTTATTAATAATACATATATAATAATATTATAGGAAGGATAATATACAAATAAATATATATAAATGTTTTTGATCATAATATAAATACATATTTTATAATATTTTTATAATTATAATTATATATGAATGAACACTTTTTAATAATGATTTTAATAATAATAATACATATATATTAATATTATAGTAAGGATAATATGCAATTAAATATTGACAGGTTTTTTTTATCATATTATAAATACATATTTTAAAATTTTTATATAAAAATAATTATATATGAATAAACACTTTTTAATGATGTTTTTGTAATTAATAATACATATATAATAATATTATAGGAAAGATAATATGCAAATAAATATTCACAGGTTTTTTTTATCATAATATAAATACATATTTTAAAGTTTTTTTTAATAATAATTATATATGAATGAACACTTTTTAGTAATGTTTTTGTAATTAATAATACAAATATAATATTATTATAGAAACGATAATATGAAAATAAATATTGACAGGTTTTTTTGATCATAATATAAATACATAGTTTAAAGTTTTTTTATAATTATAATTATATATGAATGAACACTTTTTAATAATGTTTTTGTTATGAATAATACATATATAATAATATTATAGGAAGGATAATATACAAATAAATATATATAAATGTTTTTGATCATAATATAAATACATATTTTATAATATTTTTATAATTATAATTATATATGAATGAACACTTTTTAATAATGTTTTTAATAATAATAATACATATATATTAAAATTATAGTAAGGATAATATGCAATTAAATATTGACAGGTTTTTTTTATCATAATATAAATACATATTTTAAAATTTTTATATAAAAATAATTTTATATGAATGAACACTTTTTAATGATGTTTTTGTAATTAATAATACATATATAATAATATTATAGGAAGGATAATATGCAAATAAATATTCACAGGTTTTTTTTATCATAATATAAATACATATTTTAAAGTTTTTTATAATAATAATTATATATGAATGAACACTTTTTAGTAATGTTTTTGTAATTAATAATACAAATATAATAATATTATAGAAACGATAATATGAAAATAAATATTGACAGGTTTTTTTGATCATAATATAAATACATAGTTTAAAGTTTTTTTATAATTATAATTATATATGAATGAAAACTTTTTAATAATGTTTTTGTTATGAATAATACATATATAATAATATTATAGTAAGGATCAAAGGCAGCTTCATCCAAAAATACAGATATAAATAAGAAATATTTTAATTCAATCTTTCTACATCCAACTACCGAAAAAGAAATTTTAGATGTTATCAAAGGCTTAAAAAACAAAAAGTCTTCAGGGGCTGATGAAATATCTCCATTTTTACTAAAAAAGGTTGCATCGTATTTGGTAAAACCTCTATGCCATTTAATTAATATGTCATTCACCAGTGGATCATTTCCTAATGCGCTGAAGGTGTCAGTGGTCAGGCCTATATATAAAAAGGGAGATCCAAAGCTCTGCAACAGTTATAGGCCCATATCAGTTGTGTCTGTATTTTCAAAGATATTTGAAAAAATCATGGTGATTAGGCTATGGGACTTTTTGACAATAAATAAGATTATATCCGAAAACCAGCATGGATTTACTAAGGGTAAATCTACTACATCAGCGATGTTTCAACTGATAAATGAGGTGGTTTGTGAATTAGATGCTGCAAACTACTCGGCTGGTTTGTTTTTTGACTTGAGCAAGGCGTTCGACACAGTGGACCATAACTTATTGCTCGATAGGATGAGTAATGTGGGCGTAAGAGGAGCGGCCTTAGATTGGGTCAGGTCATTCATTTGTGGCAGAAGGCAATACGTAGAAATAAGAGCAGTTGATGAGGCTGGGTGCGTTAGAGCCTACCCTTCTGCTGAGAATTCTGTTGCTAGGGGGGTACCTCAGGGCTCCGTCCTGGGACCAGTCCTTTTCCTTCTTTTTATTAACAACCTCTCTTCCTGCATAACCTCCTCAAAGTTATCCCTGTTCGCCGACGACACCTCTCTCTCAGTTTCTAGCTCCAATTTTCTAAATCTGGAACAAATTAGTTTTTTGGATGCAAACGCTATAATTCAATGGTTTGGCGACAGTTTATTGAAAATCAACACAGACAAAACACAGCTCATTAACTTCCGCTTATCAAATCATTCAAACCGATCAAACAGTGGGTTTAGTCTCCTTCTGGATGAAACTGAGGTCCACCCTACACCAAATGTCAAGTTCCTTGGGTTGATCTTAGACGAGAATCTTAGATTTCATGACCATATCAATTACATTTCAAAAAAACTCAGTTCTGGTATTTTCGTTCTGCGTAACCTCAGGAACAATGAGAATCTGGAGATATTGTTGACGGCATACTATGGGCTAATTTATCCTCACTTAGCATACGCCGTTCCTATTTGGGGTTGCGAGTGCCAGCAGACTA